>NC_089912.1:52064798-52302298 GCF_040182565.1 Anser cygnoides | reverse complement strand
ATTCTTGACTCCACTTTCTGTACAGATTTATTCAATAAGAGTCAGACTAAGAGCTACAAAAATACTAGATCAAAAAATGTAATTCCAACATTAACGGAAATAGGGAAACAGTTCCAAAGGCAATCAAGTTTTTTTGTTTGTTTGTTTGTTTGTTTGTTTTTGTCCTGGAGCACATGTCAGAGACATTAGAAAGGCTCTGCCACAGCTCATTAAACTGGAGGACTACTATCCTCTTGTTGTCATTCAGGTTGGGTCCCTGGAAGCTGGAACAAGAAGAATGAATAATATTAAAAAGGACTTTGCACCCCTGGGAAGGATGTTGAAGGGATCAGGGATGCAGGTAGTGTTTTCACCTGTCCTCCCAATGGGTGACCGGGACCCAGAAAGAAGGAGGAGAACAGGTCAGGTAAATGACTGGCTGAGGGGATGGTGTCTGGACCAAGGCTTTGGGTATTTTGATTTGGGGCAGGCCTTCGAGAAAGCCAGGTATGTGGGTTGCTGACGGACTCCAGCTCAGCAAGTGGGGCACAAGCGTATTGCGGAGCAAGCTCTCTGGAGTTATTACCAGAGCTTTAAACCAGGTTTGGTGGGGGAAGGGAGGAGAGTTAGAAGTGACAGAAAAGGGCTGGGGGATGTTGTCACTGCTGACACTGATGAAGATAGTAGGGAAAAACCTCTGAGTTGTCTCATAGGATCATCTGAGGGCTCCTCTGAGAAGGTAATATTCCTGATAGCCTGTCCGGAATCTTCTTCTTGAGTCCCTCGAGGGATACCTGAGCCTGCTGCTTCCCTAAAGTACCCGTATACCAATGTGCGAAGCATGGGATATAAACAGGATGAGCTCGAGATCCGTGTATGGACGCAGGGCCACAATCTCACTGCAGTCACAGACACATGGTGGGACAGCTTCCATGACTGGAACGCTGTCATATAGGGCTATGTCCTTTTTAGGAAAGACAGGCTGGGGAAGCGAGTGGGAGGAGTTGCCCTTTATGTGAGGGAGCAATTAGAATGTAACCAGCTCCAGCTGGGGGAGGGTGATGAAGGAGTGGTGAGCTTGTGGGTGAGAATTAAGGGGTGGGCTCATGTGGGTGACACTGTTGCGGAGGTGTACTACAGGTCACCAGATCAGGAGGAAGCTGACAAGGCCTTCTACAAGCAGCTGGTAGTAGCCTCAAAATCCCAGGCACTGGTTATCATGGGGGCCTTCAATTATCCAGATATCTGTTTGGAAAGTAACTCGGCCAGGCACACAAAGTCCAAATGGTTCCTTCAACACGTTGAAGGTAATTTTCTGACGCAGGTGGTGGAGGAACCGATGAGGCAGGGGTTGCTTCTGGACCTTGCTCTTACCAACAGGGATGGGCTTGTTAGGGATGTGAAGGCTGAGGGCAGTTTGGGATGCAGTGACCATGAGATTGTGGAGTTCAAGATGGAACTTGGTGGAAGAAGTAAGGCAAGAAGTAGGATTGCTACTCTGGATTTTTGGAGAGCCAACTTCGACCTCTTCTGGGACCTACTAGGGGGTATCTCATGGGCTAGATTGCTAGAAGGCAAGGGCGCTTTTGAGAGCTAGGCAATATTTAAACAGCACTTCTTCCAAGCTCAGGATTGGAGCAACCCGAAGAGTAGGAAATTGGGGAAAGGGGGCAGGAGACTTGCGTGGATAAGCAAGGAGCTCATCAACAAGATTAAAAGGAAGAGGAAGGTCTATGAAATGTGGAAAAAGGGCCTGTCCTCTTCGGATGAGTATAGGAGTGTTGTCAGGGCCTGCAGGGACGCAATGAGGAAGGCTAAAGCCCACCTGGAGGTGAAGCTTGCAGGTTTTTGTTTGAAGTTTTTGTTTGTTTAGTATGTAAACTGTAAAAGGAAGACTAGAGATAATGTGGGTCTGCCACTGAACGAGGGGGGTGTCCTGGTAACAGGGGACGCTGAGAAGGCAGAGATACTGAATGCCTTATTTGCTTTGGTCTTTACTTCAAAGACTCCCCCCCAGGACTCCCAGACCCTGGAGGGAGGAGAAAGAGTCTGGGATGTGGAAATCTAACCCTTGGTTGACAAGGGAGTGGTTCGGGAGCATCTGAGTGGGATCAACACACACAAATCCATGGGACCCGAAGGGATGCATCCATGTGTGCTGAGGGAGTTAGCGGTGGTGATCACTGAACTCCTCTCTATCATCTTTGAAAGGTCCTGGAGAATAGGAGAGGTGCATGAAGACTGGAGGATAGCCAATGTCACTCCGGTCTTCAAGAAGGGCAAGAAAGAGGATCCAGGAAACTACAGGCCATTCAGTCTCACCTCTGTCTCTGAAAAGGTGTTGAACATCTTGTTCTGGATGCCATCTCCAAACAATTGGAAGAGAAGAAGGTTATGAGGAGTAGTCAGCATGGATTCACCAAGGGGAAAATCATGCTGAACCAACCTCATTGCTTTCCATGATGGCATCACCAGCTGGGTAGACAGGGGGGAGAGCAGTGGATGTCATCTACCTTGACTTTAGCAAGGCTTTTGATACTGTCTCCCACCACATCCTGCTAGCAAAACTGAGAAAGTGTGCAATAGACGAGTGGACAGTAAGGTTGGTTGAGAACTGGCTGACTGGCCGAGCTCAGAGGGTGGTGATCGGCAGCGCAGAGTCCAGCTGGAGACCTGTGACCAGCGGTGTTCTCAAGGGCTCGGTGCTGGGTCTGGTCTTGTTCAACATCTTCATCGATGACCTTGACGAGGGAAGAGTGTCCGCCCTCAGCAAGTATGCTGATGATACGAAGCTGGGAGGAGTGGCCGACATGCCAGAAGGCTGTGCTGCCAGTCAGCGAGACCTGGACAGGCTGGAGAGCTGGGTAGGAAGTAACTAAATGAGGTTTAACAAGAGCAAGTGTAGAGTCCTGCACCTGGGAAGGAACAACCGCATGTATCAGTACAGGCTGGGGGACAACCTGCTGGAGAGGAGCTCTGAGGAGAAGGACCTGGGGGTCCTGGTGGACAACAAGTTGACCATGAGCCAGCAGTGTGCCTTGGTGGCCAAGAGGGACAATGGGATCCTGGCGTGCATTAAAAGGAGCATGGCCAGCAGGTCAAGGGAGGTGATCCTCCCCCTCCACTCTGCCCTGGTCAGGCCTCACCTGGAGTACTGTGTCCAGTTCTGGGCTCCCCGGTACAAAAAAGACAGGGATCTCCTGGAAAGAGTCCAGCGGAAGGCCACAAAGATGATACAGGGACTGGAGCATCTTCCCTATGAAGAAAGGCTGAGAGACCTGGGTCTGTTCAGCCTTGAGAAGAGAAGACTGAGAGGGGATCTTATTAATGTTTACAAGTATCTGAAGTGTGAGAGACAGAGGGATTTGGCCAACCTCTTTTCAGTGGTGTGTGGGGATAGGACAAGGGGCAATGGCCACAAAATGGAGCACAGGAAGTTCCGCACCAACATGCGAATGAACGTCTTCACAGTGAGGGTGACGGAGCACTGGAACAGGCTGCCCAGGGATGTTGTGGAGTCTCCTTCTCTGGAGATATTCAAGGCCTGTCTGGACGCCTACTTGTGCAACCTGCTCTAGGGAACCTGCTTTGGCAGGGGGTTGGACCCAATGATCTCTTGAGGTCCCTTCCAACCCCTACAATTCTGTGAAGTTTTAAATTTGCTTTAAAAAAACAAACAAACAAACATTAAATACACTGAAGTTGTGATAACTAATCTGTTTTATGTGTTTTATATCTCTGGCTATTCCACCAGATGTTTGGCTTTAAAGATTATTGAATTCAGGTGGTAGAATGTCTTAAAAGAAAGTCTTAAAAAAAAAAAAGAGGAAAAAAAAAGATCAGCATATTAACTGAAAGCTTAGATCAAATATTTAAATTGTCCATTTTTATTTTTGTGAATTTAATTGATTTTATAGCTCAGTGGATAGAGACATACTGATGCATAAATAACTTGTGCTAGATGATGATATGCTGATAACGGTTTGATCTTTTATCTGAAAATAGACCATTCTGTGGTTTCAAAGCTGCCTTTCCTCTAATAACCAACCATTAGGTGCTAGAATGATAATAACCTCTGGTAACCTTCAGATGATGTTATGTGGCATTCATCTACAAGTACCAATAAGCAGCTTCCTTCTGGGTCATAAAACACTTGGATTCAGTTCTTCCATTAGGGAAGTCTCAGCAGTTTTTCTCAACTACAATTTAAAAAATTGCACTACTGGTCGTTTGTTCACCGATAAAATTATGTTCTACAATTTTTTATCAGAGAAAATTCCCCTCAGTGGTTTCATTTAAAGTTTTTATGAATTATTTAATCAGAATTTATGTGCAGTCCCTGTAAACATAATTATCTTGTTATACAGACTATTAATTATTAAATTAGTAATTTCAATAATATCTGTATGTTACTTTGCTGGTAATATAATTGAATATCCAGCACTTGCAAACCAAACAAATACTGTCTAAATGCAGTTGGACTTCAGCCCTTTCATGTGAAAAACCTGTCTCTTATGATTTCAAATTGTTAGTAAGAATTTCTCATTTTAATAAATCTTGAATCAAACATGGAAGATGTTACACTAAACCAACATAAACCACTCTGACTTGAAAATGATGTAGCATACTTGCAGAAGGTTTCACAGTATGTTAGCTTAATTTTTTTTTTTTAATAAATTCCATGAGCATAAATATATATAAAAAAATAACATTAAGATAGAATTGTATGTTTAAATTATAACCTGTACTCCAATACCAGTGAGTTCACTCTTAACTTATGGTAAATTTTTTTAGAGATAACCATTTATGAGGGGGTGTGTAATTAAAGTGGTAAGCTGTCTGCAACTTTGACTTTAAAAATAAAAATATTGTGCTGAAAGCAAGTATTAACATTGATAGAGCTTGAGGAAAATTCAAAGTGTTTATAAGTTTAAAACTGGTGTCAATTAGGGGAGAAGAATTGATTTTACTGAAAAGTTTCATACCTTTTTCTCTTAAAGGGATTTTTTTTTAATGTATTGCTAAAACATTATTATTTACACACACACACAAAACGTAAATATGATGTAATTACATTTGTATTGGGAGGGGGGAGGGTTGCCATTACAGCCCTTTAAACGCATCAGTAAAATGTGAATTTGATGTAACCTTTAGCTGAATTATTAATTTCAGTTAGCAAGAAATCATTATTAATCATTTCAGTTGGAGGTCCTGCAGGGGTCTCTTTTGGCCTTGTTATTTTGCAGTGTTTACAAAAAAACAACACAAGCAAACAAACAAAAAAATACACATTTTAATGACTAAGAAACCAAAAGCTAGGCAGGATTATAAATGCCCCAAAAGACAGGATTAAGCTAATAAGAATTTATAAATTAATAATTTTTAAAAGTCTTAGCAAACTATAGAGCTCACCCAAAATCAATAGTATTTAATAGAAATGCAAGAAGACCACAAAATGCATGAGCACAAACCAGAAACCATTGTGTAGACTGCAGAAACACAAAAATTGAACACAGCCTAATACAGTTCCAGTACAGCAGAAAAAAAAAGAAAAAAAAAGAAAAAAAAAAAGAAAACAAACAAACAAAAAGCACTCCACAATAAATTGCACAGTACTGCCTCTATCTATGCATATTTCATCTCTTTAAGGACCTCTTTAAGCATACAATAATTTCTTCCCATACCATGCTCTATGTACCTCAGCTTGCTTCTATGTAGCAAGCACCTGAGAGGAAAATGAGGTTTCATACTAAGAAATTATCAGTACACAGCCTAGGGTGTGTATGTAGGTATTAAGACTACTAGAGAGAAGGTAGAGAACATTTGCTCTCAAGTCCATATGCAGCCTTCCAGTCCACATACAGACAAGAAAATATGAAAGGAATGCTGCAAACAAAAGACACCTTTTAATAGAAATCATTTGATAATAGTGTTCTATAAAATATAGAGTCTATGGAAAGTCCCGAGGGAAGACTAAACGGCAGTGTTTTGGCAACAAAACTGGATATTCTGCTAAAGTTAATACTCAGAAGAGCAGGAAAAAGAGCTATTGTATACAAGAATAGATTACCTGCCAAGGAGTTTATGTATGTTATTATGAAGATAATCTCCATAAAATAAATGAATCGGATAACCTTTTGAATTTGTGGGCTTTGAAATATATATAAAGCTACATTTTGCAGTAAAGCAAAAGATTCCCTCAAGAGATTAAGAAACGGGAATTATAAAATTTGCAATTTTTTTTTTTATTCCTTCAGAGGGCACTTTTCATTTTCTTTCAAGAAAATTGAACAGATTTATAAAGATTTTCATTCAGCAGTATTTTTGCTGTTGTTGGAAAAGCAGTGCAGTATTCTAAGTCTGTGGATCTAAAATACATTTGGAAATAAATAGGAACTGTGTTTTTCAAGTGAAGGCAACACATTTAATAGGTAAAATGATGGAGAAGTCCTAAACAAAATGTACTCTTAGTGTAGGCTGTACTTAAATCTGTGTCCAGTTGTAGAAGAACTAGATAACAGAATTATCTACAAGGCTATCATCGTTCTCTTTTGCATCATATTCTTTCTCCAAAAATATGAATTTTTTAAAGGGAACAGAGAGGGAGATGGATTTTGTCTTATCCAGAAATATTTTTCAATAAACAAAAATTAAATAGTGTCAAAATATTAATTCCACTGGGATGAAATATCAAAAAAATCCTATCTCAGTTACAGCCTGTTTGCTTGAATTACACTCTCATTTTGCTGTGGATATTTCAGGATACTATTTGATCATTCATACTTTGCATGAGAATGAAGGAAGATTTTGGACATTTTTTCCTGGAACTGAATTCAACTGTCAAAGAGTAAACAAACATCTATTTGTTCATGGTTAGTGCAACCTTTTCACAAATAAATGACAATGAAAGGAAGGTAAAACAATAAAAAACAATGTCAGAAAACTGTGCTCCTAACAGATTTTGTTTCTCTTGATGATCATCATAAAAATAGTAAGGTTTGTTCTCAATGCCTTATTACAATATGTTACAAGTATTTTAAAGTCAACGTCTAAAAACGCATTAAACAGAATTCTAATCTCTCTCACTTTTTTTTTCTACCCTCTTGAAAGAAAGGCGCTGTAGTCCAATACTGAGTCATCATATAGTAGTTGTTACCTCTTGTAAGTTTATATTGTCACTTTAAATTATAGCTGTTATAAAGGAGTTTGAACATACAATAGTCTTGTTTAGTTAATAATCATTCTCATCAATGATTTTTAATTAAGTGATAAAGTCAACAGAATAAAGGATTATTACTTGATAATACATTCCTGCTTGTTTTCTAAAATTGTGATGACTCCAGGTAATGGAGGTCTTGCAAAAGATTTAAAGAAATTCAGGAAAAAGAATCCTTTAACAAATTGCTAAGAAACATCACAGAGAATTAGGAACTAGCTAAAAATGTTATTGTTGCTGAGTATCACCCTGACATCTGTGAGTATAATCTTAGAGAATAAATTACTTTTTACTTAAATGAAAACCAAATTATTTTCAGGAAATACAGTTCCTGTTCTCTCTAAAGTATGATTAATTTGCTTCCAACACAATAAATGAAGTAGTTTATCGACATTTTATTTTTATACACATAGAAATAATCCTTAGTAAAAAAGAAAAGCACTTTTGATACATACGTCTTAATGCATATGAGAAATATTAATCGAAACTACCAAAACTTGAGTTAAAAAAGCTGAAAAATCTTAAAACCCTTTTATGAAGCAGGAATGTTTGTGAAAAGAAAAAAAAAAAAAAAAGATTGTGATGTTCCCAGATCAATATTTCAGTTCACAATGCAGGATTATGTTTGATGTTTGTTATCCTACAATTTACTGATTTAATACACTTAGAGGTTTTCTAGGCAAGGATTAGAGTGGTGACCACTCTCCACAGACCTTTATTCTATAGATTAAGAAACTCAGTTTTATGTGTAGTACCATTCAAAGATCATTCACTGGCTAAACATTTCTGGAACATCTTTTAAGAGTCATGATAAAAAGACATGAATTGTTAAGCTTAAAGTTAAGATGAAGTTCAGACGGTGGTGTTACTTAATGTGGTGTGTTACAAATAGAGGGTATTTGGGGATTCAGGTTTAATGATAGTGTTTTGAGATTTTTGCACTTTTATCTGGTATATCTAACTTCATCTGTATATGTACCATTACACAGAGTATATAACTAAATTAGGTTATACTAGAAAAATAACAAAAAAAATTATAGTAGGGTTCACTGATGAGATTTACTAGGTCCACTTAGCTTCATGTTTACAGTTTCATTATCCGTTTTTTTTTTTTGTCAAAAAAAAAAAAAAATATATATATATATTTTTTATATTTTTTTGTCAAAATATTTTTATGTCAAAATATGATAGTTTGCCTGAAGAGACACCGGGCCCGATTTGTCTTCTAATCCCAAATGATTTTTTTTTCCTTCAATGTTCAGTACTGCTAAGCAAAACATTCTAGTTTACAGTCAGAGTATTTTTCAAAATTTTAGATCTTTTTTTTTTTCCTTTCAAACATATTTTGCTGCATATAGAAATGTAAATTAGTAATTAATTTAAAAATAATTTTAAAAAATTCCAGCATTCAAAACAGATGTTGCAAAAGTATTTTTTAATGCCATCAGCAATTTAAAACAAAGAAAAAAAAATACACCCTGAAAAATACGACTTACATTTGAAGATATGCATGTCACATGCTATTATGCCCAACAGAAGCAGTTTGCATAGCTATCCCTACAACAGTATTCTACAGTATTTATAATATTCCATTCATCCAATTTGTGCTTTCAGACTGTCTTATTAAAACTAACAAACAAACCATCTTTCATCATCTGTTAATTAATTAATCTTAATAAAAAATGACAAGAACTGGGAAAAGATCATACAAATGTGAACATAAGAATTAGTTAGCCTGAATATATAAATTGTTCATTCTACTTGCCACTCTATTTCTAAAAACATCTATGACACACGGAAGAGGAAGAAGGAACTTATTTTAACCAACATACAAGATTGTTTTACTTTATTATTGTTTTATTAGTGTATTAGTGTTTTACTTTATTATTATTATTGTTGTTTCTAAGTATAATTTCATCATAGAAGCAAAAAGAAACATCATTTGAAAAATTGGTTTGCTTTTCTTTATACAATTGAGTACTTTTGTTTCTGAGAGACAAATGTGCAGCTATCGAATTGTTGTGCTACCTTATCTGACAACCTTTATTGGTGCATTGTTGTATGGGAGTTTCATCTGCATTCACATACATACCTTACTAAGCAGAACTTCCTCTTCCTATTAGTCATGCATTTCACAATGTTTAATATGTTATTTTTACTTGCATTTGCTATGTTTCATTACAATTTGTAATTAAATTATTCAACTATTTCAGTGGAAACTTAGCTACTTTTATTTCATTACTTGTTTTAAAAAATTAAATTTCATCTGTCATACAAATCACACTTTCTACTGAGATAAAATTGTCTTGGTATCATAACTCAAATTAAACATCTTTTTGTAAAATATCAAAATGGTATTTTTCTTTGTTTTCAAAATAACAAAACAGGAAAAGGTGTTGTGAACCACAAATGAATTTAGAATTGCTTACATGATTTGGGTTTAAGAAGCATTTTTTCACCTGTGTTAATTCTTATTAGTGGTCATATAGAACTGCTTGTGAGGACAGTCTCAATATAATAGGATGTCTTAAATAATCTTAAATAAAGATTACAGAGATATATATACTTCCTTCAAAACATTCAGATTATTAATATAGCATTTAATCTTATCTTCTATATTAATTACTTAAAAATAGCTTAAATGTAGTATTATATTCATTCAGATTTTTTTTATATATATACATCCTGTTCTATTACTCAAACAGGCATATTTAGATTTTGTGTATCTTCTAGAATTTCTTTGCAAGATCTTAAATTTTAATCATTAATCTTCATTAATGTTGTAGTAGAAAGGAAAAATGCGTATAGAGAAAAAGTTGGAAACTAATTTGCTGCAGGAAAATCAATTTTTGATTTTTCTTATTAAGCTAATGGGTAACCTCAAGCCTTATTAATGGAATAACCATGGTTATAGTATTGATAAAATTAAAAAATCTTAGCAATTACAAAGAAATGCATCCAGTTTCATGAAATGAAATTTCATTCTATGATGAATTATTTGTATCTGATGCTTATAAAGGAGATTTGTAGTAATCTGTTTTATTCCTCTGCTTATATAGAAGAAATTGCATTTTTGCATCCCCAGATTTTCAAACATCCACCTCCAGTCAGATTCTTTTGCTTTTATTCCAATGCACTTTCATCAGTTGTCACAGACCATTGACTCCTTTCAGACATTAAATGTATATTTCTTATGATTACTTTGATTATTTTGATTTCATTCTTAGAACCACATTCTTATAATGCAGTCTAAAATTCTCTTATCTGTCTACCTACCTACCTACCTACCTATCTTCTGAGCACTGAAGTAAGTTTATTTTCTAAAGGTGCTATTTATGTTCAAATACACTTATCAAATCATAGTTTGAACTGCTCTGGTTTACAGTCTGAACCCATTGTATCCAGATATCCATGGAGTTTATTGGTTTCCACAGAAATTCACAAATTCTCATCTGTTCGATAGAATTTAAATTTTCCTCACAGTGTGTGTGTGGAGGAAGGGTAGGAGGTGGTCAGGGGGAAGGGGTATGCACAATATGAATACCCTAGAAAGTTTAGCCTTTTGTTGGGCTGCTTTCTAATGTATAACATGCTTCATCAACCAACCTGTGGTGGCTTTACTCAGGTGGGCAGCTGAGCTCCACCACAACCACTCTCTCACTCCCCTCTTCAAAACGAAAGGGGGAGAAAACACAGTGAAAAGGGCTCAAGGACAGGGACAGGTAAGGACAGGGAGGTCACTCAACAGTTACTGTCACAGGCAAAGCAGAGTCAGCATAGGGAGATTTGAGAAATATATTACCTATTACTAAGAAGCTAGAGAAGTGAGAGACAAGGAAAATAAACTACAAAAACACCTTCCCCCCATCCACCCTCTTCCACCTCCTACCCTTGAACAGTGCAGGGGAACCTCTGCTCCAACGGGTGCTCTTCACAGGCTGCAGCCTCCTTCAGGCCAGATCTACCTGCTCCACCGTGGGCTCCTCCACAGGTTGTGGCACAGAGATCTGCTCCACTGTGGGACACATGGGCTGCAAAGTCACAGCCTGCTCCACCATGGGCCTCTCCACAGGCTGCACGGGAACTTCAGATCTGGCACCTGGAGCACCTCCTCCCCCTCCTTTTTCACTCACCATGGTGCCTACAGGGCTCTTTCTCACAACTCACTCTCCCAGATGCTGTTGTGCAGCAGTTTTTGTTTGTTTGTTTGTTTTCCCCTTTCTTAAATCTGCTCTCACAGAGGCTCAAACAACATTGCTTATTTGCTTAGCTTTGGACAGCGGCGGGTCCATTTGGAGCTGGCTGGAACTGGCCCTTATCTAACGTGGGGCAGCTTCTGTATTCTTCTCACAGAGGCCACCCCTGCAGCCCCCTACTACCAAAACCTTGTCATATAAACCCAATACACATCCAAAGTGTACCATGCAATGTTTTAACTCATTGATTTCTCTGTAGTATATGTGTATGTTAATTACTTGAAGCACTGAACTATCATTTACCCATTTTGCTGTATATCTGTTGTCCTGCCATTCATTGCCGGTGATGATAGGTAGCTTTTGTTTTGTATTTCTTAGATCTCAGGATAGAGTATTTTTGATCCAGTTCCAAACCTGCAAGCTCAGGGTGAGTAATTGTTTTTGATATTTCTTTTTGCTGAATTTGGATATTTATGTGAAGAACTGCATTCTAGCGTGTTTCCTGGGTCATGAAATATATATATAAATGTACATACACAGGTAGATATATGATAATGTCAGCTGGTAATATCAGCCATTAATTCATATCTTACTACCACCAGCAAGAGAATGAGAGGAAAAAGTTGTGTTTTTTTTTTTTTTTCCATCCTGAGTAACCAGAAAGTAAATTTGTTGTTGTTGTTGTTGATGATATGGTTTTTGTCTGTTTGTTTGCTTGTTTTTAGCATAGTTTAACTGAAGGTATTGTGATATAACTGAATTTAATCAGTGCTATATGTGTGTAACTTAACTGAGTCGTATTTTGGGAGTATTAGTAATATAGTCGTCAAAGACAAGAGCTGACATAATTTCAAAGTGAAATAGATAACATGAACCAAAAGGTAATGATTTTTAAAACGGACAGAATTTCTCCAGATATAAATGGCGATTTTTATATTAAATCTGTTGTAAGAAACCAGACTTTTGGAATGAATAGGGGACAGGAATGGTAAGAAGTAAAACTTTCTTTATAATCACATGTTGTGTTTTATCAAAATGGTTTCCCCTTAGCAAAAGTTTAATGTGACTATGTTGGGAAGTGCAATGAAAGATGGATAACTGTTAGAAGGAAAGCTAAAATTATTGGAAACATGTGCTTGTTGTAGTTAAATTTTTTCTCTTTTCCATACACAAAGACTTTTGGGAAAACATATGTTTAATGTGATGTCATTTGAATGAAGTATGTTGACTTTTAGTATGTTGCTAAAATCAGTTTAAAAGTAATGTCATGAGGCTATTAAGATCAACAAGCTTGAACCAAAACATTCTCATGTGTTTTAATCTTGTTTCATAATATTAAAAAGAATAAAGTGAGTGCTTGTTCTGAAACAAGCAACAATAACATTAACATGTACTTGAGATCAAACTCACGAGGAAAACTTATTTGTATAACACATATCGCTGTCATGCTCCACATACATAGGCAGCAAACAACACTCCTAGACAGCAGAAACCTAAACCCAGGAGAACAGATCTGTCAGCTTTGTTTTATGACTCCACTGACTGTGTGAATGTAGTAGTTGAAAAAGCAACATAGCAGAAATAATTATATATTTCACTGTGTCATTATTTTTTTAATTAGTTACAAACTATAAGCTTTAAGGCAGGTTTTCATTTCAGAAGCTTATTGTGCAAGCCTAAAATTTAGAATTGGTAATATCAATTTTAAAGATTCCCAGAAAATATTTTTTTCCTCAATGTTTGGGCAGGTCCAGTGGGCTTTGTTTCTATCCGATCTCTTTCAGTTTTCTGTAAGATTATTTCTTTCTCTTTTGATTGTTTTCTTTGAGGAGTGGAGTTGAATGTTGCTATCTCACAGCCTGTACATCACATCTGTCTTCCTGCAGTCTTCCCTGCAGATCTGTAGATGATACTGAGGTGTCTATTGTAGTCTATAATCTAGTTTTAAATTTCAAATCTTTGAAATCTATTCTTTTTCTAAATAGTCGAGTGTGCAGAAGCTTATTTAGATTCCTGTAAGGGTCCTCTACTCAGAGAAATTCTGTAGGAGTATGCAAACTACTATTGTCAAAAGTTGTATCTGTACAAATATTTGCCTCTTTAACTTTCTTAATGTCTAGTGGTTGAGGAAACATTAACAATGTTTAAAAACATTACACTGAACACACTAGGGAAATCTCACTATAATATTATGTTACTTAACATAGACTTCATGGCAATCTATTTCTGCCTTATTTTTTTAACAACTGCTGTATAAAATATACATAATACATACAATATGTATGTGTGTGTATGTATCGTGCATAATAAAGCTTTGTTTTTGAAGAAAGAAGTATACAAAACCAATAATAGGTCATAGTCTGAGAAGTTAGGATTTCAAAGATAGCTTAAACCATACTTTGTGCTTATGAATATAAGAGACATGACCATAACATGGATAACCATATTAGCTAATTAATAATTATCATAAAACTATGGTAAAATATGTTTTTGTGTGAGGGGAAAAAATTCAAATTAAACATAACAGAAATAAACACCAATTATGGGGAAAATCCAGCACAAAAGAAGCTCTAGCCAATTTTTATGTTGGCTCACTGAAGTTTACTATACTTGGAGCAATTAAAAGATACAGCTGCTAACTCTGCTATGGAAAGGTATTCATTTCCAATAATAAAATCTTTCCAAGCTGTTCAAAGTAGAAAGATAGTTTATTTCATTCCTTGCATGAACTGACCGTGTTCAAATGATATAAATTAGACATGGGATTCTCCCTGGTGGTCTTTTTAAACTGTAGTTTTAGCTACTTTTTTTTTTTTCCTCATTTTTTATTGTTTTATTTGCCTGCATCTTTTTTTTTTTTTCTTTACATATATGTGATGAAGATAACCAGAGCAGACCTAGAATAGGCTGTTACTGAAGTTTTGAAGAATTCTTGTGAAGTTTGAATCAGGAATGAAGTCCAGTCCTGTAGAGAAAGCAGTATTTTCTTCAGATATAAGTTTAAGCAGACTTGTGACATATTTGATTTAGTTATTTATATACTTGAAAAAGAAAAAAAAAAGGATATGGATAAATGTAAGTAGCAGTGTCACCATTAAAATACCACTACAGACTTTGCACACCTTGCCATGGTTAAAACACAACAACAACAACAACCAAACAAGAAATTAAATTGTGTTTAAAATAAAACAAACAAAAACAAGCAAAAACAACTTAGTAAATTGGAACCAGTGGATGAAGATAAATCTATAAGACTGAACTTACCTAGCCTTATGTCAAAGTCATGTCTGTGCCACCCCCGATACCCAATATTTATTCATTTCCGTAGTAAATAAATTTCTTATTCCCATCCCCATTTCTTCTTCTCTCTTTTTTTCTTTTTTTTCTTCTAATAATCTCCTTCTAATTCAGATCTTGATTTATTTTTAACTTCGTTCAGACTTATGTATGTAGTGTCGCCATGTTCCTTGACCAAATTCCTCAAGAAATGTCAATCAGCCAATCAAACAAGCAATGTACTCCTTTACAGATAACTTTTAAATGTGCAAGGGGAGGAAACCAAAAAATCTGTTTCCTGCTCATATTGAGGGTGAATAGAGATGAGTCTGCCAAAAGCAATGGATAACCATAGCAATTTTGAAGAATTTGTCTTTATGCTAAGAAAATAATAGGATTTTGATAACTGTCCAGAGTTGTCTTTCTCACATTTTCAATAATTTTATGTCAGTGAAAGGAATATCAAGGAAGGAATTTGGCATGCCGTGTACGCTTTTCATGTTCAGCTTGTGAGCCTTTTGCCTATTACCTTGGCACTTAAGAAATTAGTTTTTCTTGGTCATTGATCAGTAGAGTGGTCAAGAATTTATTATCCCAGAAATTTAATAAGCTATACTTTTTTATAGAATAAAATAATCTAATCTAAAAACAGATAAATCTTTGCCCACCAAAAAAAAAAAAAAAAAAAAGGATAATTTTAAAGATTGAATTTTCAGGAAAAGTACATTTAAAATGCTGTTTTAACTGAATTCCTCTAAATGCTGTTCCACAAACAACCATGTGTAAGATTATAGATAATGGCTATATGTTCATTGGCAAAACCTTACCACATACAACACTGTATTTGGAAATCTTTACCGCTGATTATTAATTTACATATGAATAGATGGACATAAACACAAACTTATATGGTACACATTTTTAAGAATACATTAAGCCTTGTGAATTCTCTCTATATTTGATCCTGTTCAGTTCTTAAGTGTGAGCGTTATTTTCTTAGATAAATATACTTATCCTATATATTTACATATTTCCAATGAGATAGGCAATATTTTCTTAAAAGCCCTGTGAAAGTGATTAGCTAATAAAAGTCCTTGAAAAGTGAATTTCAAGCATGGTATTTGTAACAATACAGAAAAAACAAACACAACAAATTATATTTTAATACTCTTAGTAGTAATTTACCAGTAAGTGAATCAATATGACTAAAAACTTTGCAGCTCATGCCACAATACAAATAAAAGGTTGGATGTAGGATAAGAATGAGGTGTGTTATTTTTCTAAGGTTGTTTTGCTTTTCTGATATTGACCAAAAAAAAAAAAAAGGTTATTTATACTGAAACATATTCTATCTTTCTGAACAATTAAAAAGTATCAACTCTTTTACTTGAAACACAGTATATTCCGTAAATATGTTTTTGATCAAGGAATAAAATTAATAAAATATTAACCAACTTGCATAAAATTTCAAATAAAAAAAAAAGCTTTTAAACTGAAGACTACTTTAATTTTCTAGTGTATGTTCTCTGAAAATATTGATTAAAAATCTCTATGATGGTAACAGTCTAGGAAAATCATTATTAGAAAAACATTACAAAATCCTTATAATATTTTGCCTTTTGTACCTCTAAGAATGTCATTCTATCTCTCAGTAGTACGATTATTTCTGAATTTAAAATGAGATTTAAAAGAAAAGACAGCTTGGATCTAATTTTCAGGTGGATGGTGCTAAACATACAGTGGAATTTACATTTAAATCTCTTCTTATATAATCTAGAGACCCATACTAGAATTTTCAGGATTTAATAGGAAGGTTATATTTTGCTACATAAAAGGTATTTTGATAGTTCTCAGCAACCAGTAATTGCACCTTAAAATTTGCTCTCAGATCTTGTGTGGAACAAGAGACTATGTTGTAGGGCTGTAAGTTCAGAGAAGATATGTATTTGTTAGAAACTAAATGAAGTCAATCAAGAACGAAATGATGATGTAATACTGCCACATATGCAACTGGATAAACTGATTCAAAATTTAATGCTATTTAAACTACTAAATGGGTGACATGCATGCCTTTTCTGACACACAGAAAACACTAGTAACAGGCACAATGGAGGCTACATTACTAAAGGATTAGCAATTGCTCTTAGACTGATTTCCTTACATATCTTTGATATTATTTGAATAACCATATCCATCCCACCAAACACAATTATTGGCTACTGTCAGGCTACAAGAAAAGAGGGGAATTTATTTGAATCCTTATACTCAAAGACTATGGCAGTATCTGCTTATCGTAAGTTCAGTTATTCACATTGAGAAAGGATGTAGAATTGGAAATGCAAATTATAAGTTACAGGTAAAATTGTTTCTTTCATCCAGATACTGAATATCTGAAACACAGATGATTTAAAATGCAACATCGCAGAATTTTTTTCCATTTGTTTATGCAGAGATCTGCTAACCCTCTGAATAGAGAAGATTTTCCCCAGGACCAAAATATATTGTACTACCATGTTGGAATGCTGCAAGAAAACATTAATAACTCATATAGTCTCACTTTACTCATGATAAGATTGAATCGGGGATAAAATTGAGGACTTTTTTATTGTATATATATATATATTATATATATATATGTATAATGTAATGACAGATTTAAACTCTTTTTCAGTTTTTAAAGAACTGAGAATTATTCTTCAGGTATCTTTCCCAAAAGCTAGTAGAAAATACTGCCATTGATGCCATTGACCTGTAAATGAACTCCTATTTGTACGTATGTGCATGTATCTATGCAGTTCTAGTGGGCTTGATGCTACACAGAAGTCCTTGTCAGACAGCTCCATGTACTATACCTTCTTACGTATGCAGATATTTATACCTATTGTTTAATATAAATTATTTTCACTGGACTTGTAAGGACATAAAAACAAATGGGTGAGTCATTATTCTGTACAACTCACCTGCAAAAAGGGAGGGGAAGTAAGAATTTGCCTAATAAAATCTAAAAAGCTTTATAAATCATAGAATCATAGAATATCCTGAGTTGGAAGGGACACACAAGGATCATCGAGTCCAACCCCTGGCTCCACGCAGGTCCACCTGTTCAGACCATATGACTAAGTGTACAGCCTAAACGCTTCTTAAACTCTGACAGGCTTGGTGCTGTGACTACATCCCTGGGGAGTCTGTTCCAGTGCGTGACAACCCTATTGATGAAGAACCTCTTCCTGATATCCAATCTGAACCTCCCCTGTTGCAGCTGGACTCCATTCCTGTGGCTTCTATTACTTGCCATTAAAGAGAACAGATTGGCGTGTGCCCCTCCACTCCCCATTGTGAGGAAGCTATAGACCACGATGAGGTCTCCCCTCAGTCTATTCTTTTCCAGGCTGAACAGGCCAAGTGACCTCAGCCACTCCTTGTACATCTTCCCCTCTAGGCCCTTCACCCTCTTTGCAGCCCTTCTCTGGTCACTCTTCAATAGTTTCACATCCTTTTTGTACTGTGGTGCCCAGAACTGCACACATTACTCAAAGTGAGGCCGCACCAGTGCAGAGTAGAGCAGGACAATCACTTCCCTTGACCAACTAGCAACGCCGTGCTTGATGCACCCCATGATACGGTTGGCCCTCCTGGCTGCCAGGTCACACTGCTGGCTCATATTCAACTTGCCGTCAACCACAACCAGATCCCTCTCTTCAGGGCTGCTCTCCAGTGTCTCGTCCCCCAGCCTGTACATATAGCCAGGGTTGCCCCGTCCCAGGTACAGGACCTAGCACTTGCTTTTGTTAAACTTCGTGCGGTTGGTGATTGCCCAGCTCTCCGGTCTGTCCAGATCTCTCTGCATGGCCTTTCCACCCTAACAGAGTCAACAACTCCTCCAAGTTTAGTGTCATCAGCAAATTTTCTCAAAACACTTTCTACTCCTACATCCAAATTGTTTATAATAACATTGAAGAGAACTGGCCCTAAAAAGGAACATTGGGGGACCCCACTAGCTAGCCGCCAGCCTGATGTGGCCCCATTTACCACAACCTTTTGAGCCCTGCCCATCAGCCAATTGCTCACCCATCGTATGATGTTTTTGTTTAGCTGTATGCTGGACATTTTATCCAGTAGGATTGTATGGGAAACTGAAAAATAAATGCCACATACAGCATCAAATTTATTGCTGAAGACATTGGAAATGAGCATTAAACAGCTTCTTGATGTCTCTTTTAAAAAAATTCTCATTATTTCGCATTCAGCTTGGATGAAGATCAAATAGTTACCTTAATCAGGAGTGAAAGTGCTGTTAAAGCACAAGTTTGTCAGAGATTTGTTGATTTAAAATTCACATAGAAAACATAAAAGAAAAAATACACTTGTATTTAGACTGCTAATGGTTATTGGACATAGGCTTCATGGGATAAAATCCTGCTTTTTCATCTTCATCTTGCTTCTGCTCTTGAAATAAGCAAAATTTGTAAAATAATATTCGGGTTAAAAAGTATCACCTGAGTAGGCAATGTGCTGATCTGTGAGGACACCATCTCAAATTTGTCGAATTACTATGAGTTTGGTGAAATAGCAGAAAAAACACCACCACCACCATATGCCCTCTCCCCTCCTCCTCCCTGCCTCCCTTTTGTATGGAGTTATGGTTGCTCTTCAAAATTTATTTTGGGAGGTATAAGAAAGTATGTCATTAACATTCTCTTGGGAATTCATGGAATTAATTCTAGTTCTAATGGATAAAAAGATAAAAAATTCCCATCTTCCTTCATGGAAATTTTTTGTGTGTGTTACGTGGAAGAGGTTTTTTTTTTCTTTTTTCCTGTGATTTTGTGCAAAAAGCTGCATAGAAATGAAACAGAAAAATTACATAGGTTGAAACAAAATTTTGTCCAGTCCATTTAGGACTGGGTGCAAAAATATATGATTCACTTCATAAACAAAGACAGGGAAAAAGATGTAGACTTTCAAAGAGATGTAGACAGTGCATTCATTTATATAACTTGCCAAAGAGTCCAGTAAACTCTGATATTCCAGTAAACTCTGATAGAATTTTTATTGGGAGAGAAAATCACTTATAAATATTGTGTAAATAAATATACAACTAAATGCAATGCAAGTCTAATTCTATAAGCATCTGAGAGATGTCTCATAATTGATAGCCCTTGTTCTTGTGGGGGCCTTCAACTTACCAGATGTCTGCTGAAAATACCGCAGAGAAGAAACAGTCTAGGAACTTTCTGGAACATGTGGAAGATAACTTTCTGACACAGCTGGTGAGTGACACAACTAGGGAAGGCACCCCACTGAACCTTCTGTTGTAAACAGAGAAGGACTTCTTGATTGTGTGAAGGTTGCAGGCTGTCTTGGGCATAGCAATCATGAATTAATAGAAGTCTTGATTCTTGGAAATGTAAAGAGGGGGTTAGCAGAACTGCCACCTTGGACTTCTGGAGGGCAGACTTTGGCCTATTTAGGAGCCTAGTTGACAGAGTCCCTTGGGAGGCAGTCCTGACAGGCAAAGGAGTCCAGGAAAGCTAGATATTCTTCAAGAAAAAAATCATAATGGCACAGGAGCAGGCTGTCCCCATGTGTCTGAAGTTGAGCTGTCTGTGAAGAAGACCAGCTTGGCTGGACAAAAAGCTTTGACTAGAGCTCAGAAAGAAAAAGAATGTTTACAACCTATGGAATAAGGTGCAGGCCACTCAGGAGGACTACAGAGATATGAAGCTGTGCAGGGAGAAAATTAGAAGGGCCAAAGCACAACTGGAACTCAGTCTGGCTACTGCTGTTAAGGACAATAAAAAAATGTTTTTATAAATATGTAAATAAGAAAAGGAGGACTAAGGAGAATCTCCAGGCTTTGTAGGATGTGGGGGAAAAATCAGTGACAAGGGATCAGGAAAAGGCTGAGATAGTGCCTATTACCTAATTTTTTAGTAGAAAGCCTAGTTGTTCCCTGAGTACTAAGCCACCTGTGCTGTTAGATAGGGATGAAGAGCAGAATGAAGCCCTCGTAATCCAAGATGAAATGATTAGTGACCTGCTACACCACTTAGATATATCTAAGCTACGCCACTTAGATGTACACGTCTATGGGGCCAGATGGGATCTACCTAAGGGTAACGAAGGAGCTGGCAGAAGTGCTTACAGAGCTGCTTTCCATCATTTGTCAGCCATCCTGACTATCAGGGAAGGTCCCAGTTGACTGGCAGCTAGCAAGTGAGATGCCCATCTACAAAAAAGACCAGAATAACGATCCAGGAAACCACAGTCAGACTTTGGTACTCAGAACAGTTATGGAGCAGATCGTCTTGAGTGCAATTATACAGTATATACAGGACAACCAAGTGATCTGGCCCATGCAGCATGAAGTTTATAAAACGTATATCATGCTTGACTAGCTTGATCTCCTTCTATGTCAAGGTGACGCCCTTAGTGGCTGAAAGAAAGACTGTGGATGTTGTCTACCTAGGCTTCAGGAAAGATTTTGACAGCAATTCCTACAGCATTCTTCTGGATAAATTGACTGCTCGTGGCTTGGACAGGCATGTGCTTTGCTTGGTAAAAAAATGGGTGGGTGGCAGGACCCAAAGAGGTGTGGTGAATAGAATTGAGTTGTAGGCTGGTCACTAGTGGTGTCCTCCAGGGCTCAGTACTGGGGCCAGTTCTCTTAAATATCTTTAGCAATAGCCCGGACAAGGGGATCAAGGGCACCCTCAGTAAGTTTGCAGATGACTCCAAGATGGGCAGGAGTGTTAATCTGCTTGAGGGTGGGAAGTCTTTACAAAGGGATCTGGATAGACTGGATCAATGGGCCAAGGCCAACTGTATGAAGTTCAGCAAGGCTAAGTGCCGGGTCCTACACTTGGGGCACAACAACCCCATGCAATACTACAGGCTGGGGGAAGAATGTCTGGAAAACTGCCCAGTGGAAAGAGGGCTGGGAATATTGGTTGATAGCTGGCTGAATATGAGCCAGCAGGGTGCTCAGGTGGACAAGAAGGCCAACAGCATCCTGGCTTATATCAGAAATAGTGTGGCCAACAGGACTAGGGAAGTGATTGTCCACCTGTACTCAACTCTGGTGAGGCTGCACCTCAAATATACTGTGTTCAGGTCTGGGCCCCTCACTACATGAAGGACATTGAAGTGCTGGAGCATGTCCAAAGAAGGGCAACAAAGCTGGTGAAGAGTCTGGAGACAAGTCTTAATGAGGAGCGTCTGAGGGAACTGAGGTTATTTAGCCTAGAGAAGAAGAGGCTGAGGGGAAACCTTCTCACTCTCTACAACTACCTTGGAGGAGGTTGTAGCGCGGTAGGGGTCAGTTTCTTCTCTCAAGCAACAAGTGATAGGACAAGAGGAAATGACCTCAAGCTGCACCAGGGAAGGTTTAGGTTGGATATTAGGAAAGACTTCTTCACTGAAAAGGTTGTGAGGCATTGGAAGAGGCTGCCCTGGGAAGCAGTTGAGTCACCATCCCTGGAGGTATTCAAAAGACATGTAGAAGTGATGCTTAGGGACATGGTTTTATTGTAGATTTGGCAGTGCTAAGTTAATGATCGGACTAGATGATCTTAGAGGTCTTTTCTAACCTAAAGGATTCTATGATTCTGTGAGATCCCTCTGAGGTTTCTCTTCTTTAGGTTCTCTTAGCTCTCTCAGCCTCTCCTCATATGACAGATGCTAAAGTCTCTTTGTCCCTTCACTGGGCTAACTCCAGTATGTCCATCTATCTCTTGAAGTGGATTGCTCAACAGATGTGCTGTGCTTTTGTGACCATTGCCTATTTTCCTGTGACAGGGCACCACTGAATACAGCCTGTTCCAGTCTTCTTCTGACTCTCTTCACTCTCTCCTCTCTTTGACTTGAGGAATGGTCATGGTTTCGTTGTAGATTTCGCAGTGCTAGGTTGATAATTGGACTTGATGATCTTAGAGGTCTTTTCCAACCTATCCATTCTATGATTCTAATAATAATATTAATAATAGTAATAATAATAATGAGTTCCACTTAAAAATAATTAGTTATTTTATTAAACATGTTAAAGAGCACCATGTAACAATGTAAAATCTAGAACTCTTAGGTCAAAGATACATGTGGCTCAGCATGAATTTTCTACTGGTGGTTTAAGTAATTTTTATTCTAAAATAGCCTCCAGCTTCAGTCCGTCAGACTGTCAGTTCCATTCATGTGATACACTGAAGTAGAAAAGTGAATAAAGAGAATAGAGAAATCTCAAACCATTGAAATTGTTACAGTTTTAGACTTTATTATATAAACTGAGTAACTAAAATATTATTTACTAAATCAATAAAATAAGCTGAATACTAAAGAGACTGAGTAAAATTTCTTATGTTTTGTTATGTATCAAATTCAACTTCTTTTAGAGAATTCTAAAATAATGTTGCGGCTCTAAACCAAAATCATTAAAAATTTATAATGTAATTTCAAAACTAAACTGAACTGAAAGCGAAATATGTCACATGCTAGAACAGGTATATCTATAGACGCGTGAAGTGGAAGTTATATTCTTTCCATAGTATTAGCAATTTCTTCAAGTACAATCTCTTTTTTCCATCTCCTTCCAGTTCAGTCATGTTTGTATATTGGTAAATTACATAGGGTTTGCCTTACAAGGTATCTGAATGCACAGACTCCATGGGAGTATGCAACTTCTAAGATATAATTTTATTTTTGTCTTAGTTTTTCTTCCCTCTACAATATCAAGTTTATGTACTTTATGTACTATCACTTATCCTTTTGACTGCTGATAACCCTATCGGTCTTTATCAAGGTTTGTATCTGAACTAAAATCTGTTATTTTTTTAGACTATGGGTGTACTTGGAGATCAAGATTAGGCTTTTGTTAAATCATTTCATTGATAATGAGGAATTAGGTGGAAAAAAAAAGTAACATGCATTGGTAGAAAAAATCTTTAAAGCATATTTAGGTCTGCGAAAGGCTTTCAATAGAACATAGGTAATTCTTGAGGTGATAAAATAGATGAGATTTCATTGCATAGCTGAGCAGAACTCAACACCTTCTCCTCCTTTCCCCTTCCCCTTCCCCTTCCCCTTCCCTGCCCCTGCCCCTGCCCCTGCCCCTTCCCTTTCCCTACCCTTTCAGTCTCAGAAACCTTTTAATGATGTGGTGGAGTTCTAAAAGAGCAAGATTAGAACATTCTTAGAATATCATCTGGACTTTCATTACTATTGCACAAAAAATATATATTTTTCTTTAGTTTAAAAGTAACGGATCATATTGATTCTCTTGCCGTGTACAGAGATAGTCTGTAATAACTTGCTGGACCAATGGGCTGAGGCCATCTGTGCTGGACCAATGGGCTGAGGCCAACTGTATGAAGTTCAACAAGGCCAAGTGCCGGGTCCTGCACCTGGGGCGTAACAACCCCAAGCAGTGCTACAGGCTGGGAGATGAGTGGTTAGAAAGCTGCCTGGCAGAGAAGGACCTGGGAGTATTGGTTGATAGTCGGCTGAATATGAGCCAGCAGTGTGCTCAGGTGGTTAAGAAGACCAAGGGCATCCTGGCTTGTATAAAAAGTGGTGCGGCCAGCAGGTCTAGGGAAGTGATTGTCCCCCTGTACTTGGCTCTGGTGAGGCCACACCTCGAGTAGTGTGTTCAGTTTTGGGCCCCTCGCTACAAGAAGGACATGGAGGTGCTCGAGAGAGTCCAGAGAAGGACGACGAAGCTGGTGAGGGGTCTGGAGAACAAGTCTTACGAGGAGCGGCTGAGGGAGCTGGGCTTGTTCAGCCTGGAGAAGAGGAGGCTCAGGGGCAACCTTATTGCTCTCTATAGGTACCTTAAAGGAGGCTGTAGCGAGGTGGGGGTTGGTCTATTCTCCCACGTGCCTGGTGACAGGACGAGGGGGAATGGGCTAAAGTTGCGCAAGGGTAGATTTAAGTTGGATATTAGGAAAAACTTCTTTACTGAAAGGTTTGTTAGGCATTAGAATGGGCTGCCCAGGGAAGTGCTTGTCACCATCCCTGGAGGTTTTTAAAAGACGTTTAGATGTAGAGCTTAGTGATATGGCTTAGTGGAGGACTTGTTAGTGTTAGGTCAGAGGTTGGACTGGGTGATCTTGGAGGTCTCTTCCAACCTAGATGATTCTGTGATTCTGTGATTCTGTGACTTACAGTATTTTAAGGGCGCCTAGAGAAAAGATGGGAAGGAACTCTTATCAGGGAGTGCAGCGATAGGAAAAGAGGTAATGGTATTAAACTGAAAGATGGTAGGTTTAGATTAGATATAAAGAAGAAATTATTTACTCAGAGGGTAGTGAGGCACTAAAAGAGGTTACCCAGAGAAGCCGTGAATGTACCATCCCTGGAAACGTTCAAGACAAGGCTCGATGGGGCCTTGGGAAACCTGATCTAGTGGGAGGTGTCCCTCCGCATGGCAGGGGGGTTGCACGTAGATGATCTTTCAAGTCTCTTCCAGCCTAAACCATCTATGGTTCTATGACTTTCTATATCTCTTTTTAAACTGTATGAAGTTTTAGAAGTGCAAGAATCTGGGAATGTTTGTTGAAATTCACATCACTGACAGAAGTCTGGTGAAGGCAGATAGTCTTTAGGGAAAGCTGTTTGTTGTCTGTACTGCTGTCTTTCCTGAGAAGTTTAGAAGAGAGAGACTAATAGGCACACTGAGGCAATGTGAAGTTCCTGTGTCACTGAATTTTTCATAAGGTCTGCTATCTGAAGGCTCATTCTGGGATGCATTTGGGATTACAGCAGTATCTGATACCTTGGCTATATCTGTCCACTGTTATCACCAGTCACTGCTGAGACGTAATATACCCAGAGTCATTGGCAGGACTTTCTCACTCCCCTACTCTGCTGGGCACAGCATCTGCTTATAATTTTGGACAGCAATTCTTATTGGAATCCAAAGTGCATAGGACTACTTCCTTTGCTAAACAGAAGGCTACAATGATGTGCATCATCTACAGTAACCTGTAGGAGGAAACTCCTATGGAATTTAATAACTGAGTTTCAAAGGTTGCCTTTGGTATTTGGGTGCAATTAAAAAAAATCTTCCAGATTATTTTGAAGTCCTTTGGAAAGAATTCATTCACTATTTAACTAAGTTATTTAGAGATGTATTTTGTCATACTGTTCTAATTTCTGTCAAGTTTTCTTTTTGTCATTCCTCCGAATTACATTTCTTTGGAGTTCTCCATAGCTGTCAGTCTCAAAAGTATATTCTCCTTTCCCATACATCTGAGAGCATGCTTACTTTCTATGGAAAAGCTGTTTGAAAAACTAGAAAATATTTTGATTCTTTTTATATTTTTGACTGCAGCACTGCAGATCCCTTTATGTTCATCTATATCTAGAAACTTTAAACATAGTCTAATATTTTACAGATTTATGTAATAACATCACTGTATTTTAGATTTCTGTTGTTCCTCTGGTTGCCTTCATTATGGCAAATTCATATTTGTCATAATAAGAATTAATTCTGTATTCCTGGGCTCCCTTTGAAATGTAAACACCGCCTTCTCTAGATAAAGTTGGATCTATTTGCTAATCTACATTAAATATAACTCTCTCCATAGAAATATATCTCTCCAGTTGAGATTTAATTTGAATTACATTTTCTGATAAACTTACAGGAATCATGGTATGAAACTTACTGCTGTTTTAAGTAATTTATTCGTCTTTCTTCATGATTTGATATGTAGAGTACAATGTGTTTTGCTGTTTTTATGTAATGATACTGTAGTTTTTACTGTTGACAGGGAAATAATGCCATAAAAGTGCTCAAATACTTGGATATGGAAAATGTATTTAAACATGCATGTTTAATGTGTACAGAAGATCATAAAATGCCCATGGAATAGATTTAATGTGGATCTTCTCTAACCTTTGTGACCTGTGTTATCAGGCAGGAGAGGTAAATTGAAAAAAAAAAAAAAGAAAAAAGTTGTTTCCCTTCTTCCCATTTCCCTTGTATTTGCTCTCTGAAAGCAGGGCATTTTAAAACTGAGATAACATTCATTGGTATGATGCATTCCAACACAAGGTGCTTGTTTCTGAAAGGTTTTTGGAGCCTGCAGCTTGACTCTTTCTTCCTCACCCACAACATCAACGAAGCTGATCTACATCAGTGTGCAGACATGTCTCAAAATCTTCTTTTTAGTGAGCTCCTTTACCTCCAGCAGAATGAGTACCAGATTTGTCCACTTTTTGTTAGATTTAAACAGACACAAGGCTCATCTTCCTTTCTAACTTCCTTTTGGTACTACCAAATAGTGGTAAACAAGGAAATAAGCAAGCAAACAAATAAAAGAAAAAATGTAGATAAAGATTGTGAAAAATAGAGTTTGCAGTGTTTCTCTGGCACTTCCAGGTATGACAAACTTCCAGGTATGACAAACAACCAGTAACCACTCTTGTCCACATTGTAACCCTAAAACTATGTTATTTTCCTATTTCTGTTACAGCAACTTTCTGCTGTCCTCCTTTGGGGCAGGTGAACCTGTTCTCTCAAATGCAAAACAAAGCCCAAGAAATGCTTTATGTAAAAATATATCAGACCATTATGAGGCTGTGCCATGCAACCTCCATGTTCCTTTCTAACCAAAGCAATCCTTTACTAATTAGTAAAGGAAATAGAGCATATACGGGTAGTGAATAACTCTGAATTATGTTCTTGCTTCAGTGGTTGAGTCTGTTATGATTGATTATTATTGCTCTCAGGAAGCTCTCTTTCACTATGAAAGGTGTTACAGTGATGGGTCTCAAGAAGTACCTTACTAGATGGAGTAGAAACTACTCTCCCACTTTGTTTTAGCTCAGTAACCCTATTTAAATAGAAAATAAATGCTCAAATGCAAAGTAGAAGCATAGGACTCATAGAATCACAGAATCATTCAGGCCAGAAAAGATCTCTTAAGACTACCTAGTCCAACCTTTACCCTAATGCTAAAGTCTACCACTAAACCATGCTACTATGTTCTAAATCTACATGTTTCTTGAAGACCTCCGGGGATGGTGACTTAACCACTTCCCTGGACAGCCTATTCCAATGCCACACAACCCTTTCAGTAAAGAAGTTTCTCCTAAATTAAATCACTAAAGGGGTGTGACACTGCAACTTTATATGGACCATACTTGGTACTGTATTAAATACATATTTAAGACACAATTCACTCATGAGGCAACACAGTAACCTACATCTTATTAAGTACAGATCTAATTCTCTCATAACTGATGTTCCACAAGACTGTAGTTATTAATCTGTGCAGAAGGATGACACAAGATTTGTCATGATGCCTTGTGCACAAAGCATGTTGGGTAAAAATGGCTATGCACAGATTAAAAGACAGTAAAACAACCCATTCAGCCCAATAACTACGGGTAAATTTGGAAATTACTTTCTTCAGAGACCATGAGGACTCTGCTGATGGCTTCAGTTGTGAGGGACCTGAAAGATCATCTAGCTCCAACCCCGCTGCCGTGGTCAGGGATGCCATCCACAAGATCAGGTTGCCCAGGGCCTCATCCAACCTGGTGTTGAACACCACCAGGGATGGGGCATCCACAACCTCTCTGGGCAACCTGTTCCAGTGCCTCACCACCCTCTGAGTAAAGAATTTCCTCCTAACATCTAATCTAAATCTCCCTTCTTGTAGTTTAAAACCATTCCTTCTTGTCCCGTCACTATTTGCCTGTGCAAAAATGTCACTCTCCATCTTTTTCATAAGCCCCGTTTAGGTACTGAAAGGTAGCAATGAGATGTCTCCAGAACCTTTTTGTCTCGAGACTGAACATCTCCAACTCTCTCAGCCTTTCTTCATAGGAGAGGTGCTCCAGCCCTCTGATCATCCTTTGCCCCTCCTCTGGACCTGCTCTAACAGGTCTGTGTCCTTCTTGTTCTTGGGGTCCCAGATCTGGAGCAAGTACTCCAAGTGGGGCCTCTCAAGGGCAGAGTAGAAGGGGACAATCACCTCCCTTGACCTGCTGGCCATGCCTCTGTTGTTGCAGCCCAGGATGCCATTTGGTCTTCGGGGCTGCAAGCACACATCGCTGGCTCATGCTGAGCTTTTCATCCACCAGAACCCCCAAGTCCTTCTCTGCAGGGCTGCTCTCAATGATTTCTTCTCCCAGTCTGTACTCATGTCTGGGATTGCCCTGATCCAGGTGCAACATCTTACGCATGGACTTGTTGAACCTTGTGAGGTTCATGTGGGCCTGCTTCTCAAGTTCGCCCAGGTCCGTTTGGATGGCATTTCTTCATTCTTCACAGCCTGGTGTCACCTGCAAACTTACTGAGGCTGCGCTTGATCCCATTGTCTATGCCACTGATAAAGTTATTAAACAGCACCAGTACCAAGACAGTCCCCTGAGGGACGCCACTCATCACTGGCCTGCACCTGGACATAGAGACATTGACCACAACTCTCTGGGTACAGCCGTCAAGCCATCCATTGGATGGTCCACCCTTCAAATCTGTATGTCTCCAATTTGGAGATCAGGATGTCATGTGAGACTGTGTAAAAGGCCTTACCGAAGTCCAGGTAGATGACATTATTCAGTCTTTCCTAGATGTAGCTTTCCATGAAGTAGCCACCACTGTAGAAGGCCACCAGATTGGTCAGGCATGATTTGCCCTTGGTGAAGCCATGCTGGCTGTCTCGGATCACCTCTTTGTCCTGCGTGTGCCTTGACGTTGCTTCTGGGAGGATCCATTCCATGATCTTGCCAGGCACAGAGGTGAGGCTTACCAGTCTGTAGTTCCCAGGGTCCCCCTTTCTACCTTTTTTAATAATGGGAGTGATGTTTCCCTTTTTCCAGTCACTGGGGTCTTTGCCTGACTGCCATGACTTTTCAAATATGGTGGAGAGTAGCTTGGTGACTACATCAGCCAATTCCCTCAGGGTCCCGGGATGCGTGTCATTGAGCCCCATAGACTTGTACCTTCTTCACCAGGTGGTCTCAAACATGTTCTTCACTTACAGTGGGAGGGTGTTTTCTCCCCCAGGCCTCACCTAGAGATTCAGTGTTTCAAGAGATGTGGAAAGCCTGACTGCCAGTGAAGACTGAGGCAAAATAGTCCTCTCAGTAGTCCCAGTTCATTCAATAATCTGTTGTTCCCTGTATATATATAATCCTGAAAAGCAAACATTTCTTAAGTAGGGTTCTATTTCCCTGTATTCCTGTGTTATTTATTCTGAATATACAGTGAAATAACACCATTAACAGAAGGCCTGTATGCCTCATTTTTCCATGTATTTCAAGTTCTGTGTGTGTGTCCCTGCTGACTCATGGCACTGCACAGGTACTACGATGCATCTACCAGAATCATAGGGATTCCATTAAATAGAAAATTCCTAATGCAGTTAGGCAGCATTGTTTTTATGTCTGTGTTTTTTTTCTTTACTCCTCCCTTACGTTTTTGAGTGGCTTTTCTCATGCCTTCTACTCAGTGCTGTTGTATGTTAGCGTTAATTTCCAAAGGTATTTTTTACAAGTAATTTCTTCTCAACAGACATTGTTTTTTTCAGTTTGATTGTCAGTTTTCTCATAGATGGTACCTGGAAGATACAAAGTGGTGATAAGTATTAAGCAAAACTCTTGTTAGACTCTTAACCCTTTAAACATCTTCCTCAACTTCTTTGAAGATGTGATTGCTTTTCACTCTAGATTGTGTTTGACTGCAGAATGTGGGAAAGGGTAGTAGTAGAAGGAAGAATTTCAAAACTATAGCCAAATAAATGCATAATCAAGAAGATATCACTATCGTGAAATTGCTCCATCTGGAGAGACTCACAGCTCTAAACAGTTGGTAGAAAAGCCTGTGGAGCTCAACCCTAGTATACCTTGTTATTCTAACACTTACCTGCAACTCATTGTTAGTTTCTTTAAGTAAGAAACTTTAATATTCTAATTAATTATTCAAGAAACTAGGAAGCAAATATCTTAAATGAGGGTTGTATGAAAAGTTTAGGTCAAAATTTAATTTGCTCTTTAATGATTTTAAAATTAAACAAAAACATCAAGGTTAGAATACCCTAATCCTTTGCACTGCCATTACAATTTTCAGTTATAGAGTTAGAGAGAATGAGTTTAATGCCATTTAACTACTATTTCTTATGATTTTCTTCCTTCTGTATTTATACCTGACCTTAGTATACATGACCTAAGTTTCTTTGCACTTAGATATGCTGAAAGTATTTACAACATAATTTATTGAATGTAAAATATATATAAAATATGTAAAGGTTGCTATGGTGTGTTTCTGTCCCATTTCACTGGTAAAAATGACCTAGGAACATGCTAAGCAATCAGTGAATCTTTTTTATTTGATGAGTGATATTTGACTTGGTGAGCACTGTTATTATCATATATATTGAGTGTTGCAGATTTGATGTTTTTTATATACATAACTGAATGCACATCTTGAATGCTTTTTACAATAACAGATGAAGTAGACATTATTTATACAACTCTTTTAAAATGTGTATTTTTTATCCCTTGTCATTCATGTTCTTGCAGTAGTTTACCAAAGGCTGCAAGTTCATATATGTAAGTTTATGTAAGTAAAGATTAAGTAAAGACACTAAGTGTATGTAATTGCTAGTCCACAGTCAAGATTGCTCCAGTTTTGCAACTGCCAAAGAGTAGTTGGGTAGGTTTAAACCAGATAAGCTAATGCATTGGAGACAGGAACGCAGTGATAGCTATAGAAGAATCACAGAATCACAGAATTGTGGGGGTTGGAAGGGACCTCAAGAGCTCATAGGGTCCAACCCCCCTGCCAAAGTAGTTTCCCTAGAGCAGGTTGCACAAGTAGGCGTCCAGACAGGCCTTGAATATCTCCAGAGAAGGAGACTTGTTGTGGTTTAACCCGGCTGGCAGCTAAACACCACACAGCCGTTCGCTCACCCTCCCCCCTCCCTCTCTGGGATGGGGGAGAGAAACGGGAAAGTGAAGCCTGTGAGTTGAGATAAAGACAGTTTATTAAGACAGGAATATAATAATAACAATAATAATAATAGTGATAATGATAATAGTATTAATAATAATGTGTAAGAAACAAGTGATGCACAATGCAATTGCTCACCACCTGCTGACCGATGCCCAGCCTATCCCCAAGCAGCCGGCCCCCCACCCCGGCCAGCCACCCCTATATATTGTTTAGCATGACGTCAGATGGTATGGAATACCCCTTTGGCCAGTTTGGGTCAGCTGTCCTTGGTCTGTCCCCTCCCAGCTCCTGCTGCACCCCTAGCCTGCTCGCTGGCAGGACAGAGCGAGAAACTGAAAAGTCCTTGGCCTGGTGTAAACACTGCTCTGCAACAATTAAAACATCAACATGTTATCAGCGCTCTTCTCATCCTAATCCAAAACATAGCACCCTACCAGCTACTATGAGGAAAAATTAACTCTGTCCTAACTGGAACCAGGACAAGACTCCACAACATCCCTGGGCAGCCTGTTCCAGTGCTCCATCACCCTCACTGTGAAGACGTTCATTCGCATGTTGGTGCGGAACTTCCTGTGCTCCATTTTGTGGCCATTGCCCCTTGTCCTATCCCCACACACCACTGAAAAGAGGTTGGCCAAATCCCTCTGTCTCTCACACTTCAGATACTTGTAAACATTAATAAGATCCCCTCTCAGTCTTCTCTTCTCAAGGCTGAACAGACCCAGGTCTCTCAGCCTTTCTTCATAGGGAAGATGCTCCAGTCCCCGTATCATCTTTGTGGCCTTCCGCTGGACTCTTTCCAGGAGATCCCTGTCTTTTTTGTACCGGGGAGCCCAGAACTAGACACAGTACTCCAGGTGAGGCCTGACCAGGGCAGAGTGGAGGGGGAGGATCACCTCCCTTGACCTGCTGGCCATGCTCCTTTTAATGCACGCCAGGATCCCATTGGCCTTCTAGGCCACCAGGGCACACTGCTGGCTCATGGTCAACCTGTCGTCCACCAGGACCCCCAGGTCCTTCTCCTCAGAGCTCCTCTCCAGCAGGTCATCCCCCAGCCTGTACTGATACTGCAAGGAAGGAATCCTTCCCAGGTGCAGGACTCTACACTTGCTCTTGTTAAACCTCATTTGGTTACTTCCTACCCAGCTCTCCAGCCTGTCCAGGTCTCTCTGACTGGCAGCATAGCCTTCTGGCATGTCGGCCACTCCTCCCAGCTTTGTATTATCAGCATACTTGCTGAGGGCGGACACTCTTCCCTCGTCAAGGTCATCGATGAAGATGTTGAACAAGACCAGACCCAGCACCGAGCCCTTGAGAACACCGCTGGTCACAGGTCTCCAGGCGGACTCTGCGCCGCCAGTCACCACCCTCTGAGCTCGGCCAGTCAGCCAGTTCTCAACCCACCTTACTGTCCACTCGTCTATTGCACACTTTCTCAGCTTTGCTAGCAGGATGTAGAGGGAGACAGTACCAAAAGCCTTGCTAAAGTCAAGGTAGATGACATCCACTGCTTTCCCCCCTGTCTACCCAGCTGGTGATGCCATCATGGAAAGCAATGAGGTTGGTTGAGCATGATTTCCCCTTGGTGAATCCATGCTGACTACTCATAACCTTCTTCTCTTCCAATTGCTTGGAGATGGCATCCAGCACAAGCTGTTCCAAAACCTTTCCAGGGATAGAGGTGAAATACTTCTAACAAGAATAAATTTATACCGTAATACACTGTTTCTAAATCTGGGTAAAACATTGGAGTAATTAATAAATAAGTAAAAGAAATGATAAATCAATGGTTAATTGCAAAAATCTATTCACAAGATATCTTTCCTTAAGTCTTTCTCTTCAGCTTTTATTAGAATCTCCTTTCTCTTTCATTAAAAAGGAAGGAAGGAAGGAAGGAAGGAAGGAAGGAAGGAAGGAAGGAAGGAAGGAAGGAAGGAAGGAAGGAATGAAGGAAGGAAGGAAGGAAGGAAGGAAGGAAGGAAGGAAAGGAAGGAAGGAAGGAAGGAAGGAAGGAAGGAAGGAAGGAAGGAAGGAAGGAAGGAAGGAAGGAAGGAAGGAAGGAAGGAAGGAAGGAAGGAAGGAAGGAGGGAAGGAAGGAGGGAAGGAAGGAGGGAAGGAAGGAGGGAAGGAAGGAGGGAAGGAGAGAAAAGTTTTCTGGCAATTTATCTCTTGGACAGCTAGAAAGTATAGTGACTTCTTGTTCTTCTTGTTGTTCTTGTTCTTGTTCTTGTTCTTGTTCTTCTTCTTGTTCTTGTTCTTGTTCTTGTTCTTCTTGTTCTTCTTGTTCTTGTTCTTGTTCTTGTTCTTGTTCTTGTTCTTCTTGTTCTTGTTCTTGTTCTTGTTCTTGTTTTTGTTCTTGTTCTTCTTCTTGTTCTTCTTCTTGTTCTTCTTCTTGTTCTTCTTGTTCTTCTTCTTGTTCTTCTTCTTGTTCTTCTTGTTCTTCTTCTCCTTCTTCTTCTTCTTCTTCTTCAAAGCACCTTCTGCTTCCCTTTGTTTCCTTCAACATATTTTTCAGAATGTTGTTTCAGTGGATTGGCTAAATATCAAAATACTGTCTTCTATGTAATCACGAGTCAGCCATCAGCCTGTCACTACTTAACTGATCAAGACTTGGACAAATGAAACATAAAAGATATGGCCTATATTTTAACAAAATTGTGTAGATAAATATAAATTTAGAATTAACAGTGGCTAAGACCAGAGGGTAACTTTGAAGTGTTTATAATGCAGGAAAAAAAAAAAAAAAGTTTGAAATTTATGGTTATACATTGTTATTTAGCATCAGTATTTCCTACTTAACAAAACTATTCTTACAGTATTTATTATTCAGAAGCAATTAAAAAGAAACTGGTGAAAGATGTTTATTTGTTCTTAATAGATATGTTTACCTAATGCAAAATATCTCAAGCTCCTGAAATAACTGAGAAATAATAATAACCCATAGAATACACTGTACATATTTTCCATGTTAAAACATTATAAGTTATATTTAATTTTAAAATACAGAAATAGAATTACAGCAGTTAGTAATTCATGAATTATTTAGAACTATTTTTCTAATAGTTTTTCTAATAGTTCTAATATTTTAGACTACTCCTCATAACCTTCTTCTCTTCCAATTACTTGGAGATGGCATCCAGAATAAGATAAAATCACTGGAATCTGAGTCTAACTTCCCACAACCAGACTTAGCTTTGCAGATCTGGAGCAAGGGTGAAGCGAGAGAGGTATATAATAATGGCAAATACATTGAAGAGCTGACAACTGGTGCCACCAAGAGGCTGGTATCATTTTAACTCCATACCAATAAACTGAACGAGAGATTTTGCCAGGTGGAAATAGATCGTTCCTGCAGAAGTGGGAAGAGGAAGGCAGGCACAGAGTATTTAGAAAAACTTGCTGCAACTTGAAATCTGATAAAGACTGTGTATGACAGGGGTGAGGGCATATTTCAGCCACTCTGATTGATCTGTGGAATAAAAACAAACAAATTGAAAGATTCTGTACACTCTTGATGTGAGGCAAAAACTAGTCATATGTGCATGCATATGAGAAGTGCTGAGAAGTGAGAAGTGCATAGTCTTGGACCTGGGAGAGAACAAGTCCAGGTACTTATAGATGCTGGCATCAACCAGCTGAAAAGCAGCTCTGAAGAAGAGGACCTAGGAGTCCAACTAGAAACCAAGCTGAACATGAGTCAGCGATGTGCCCTTGCTGCTAAGTAGGCTAATGGTATTCTTGACTGCATTAGGCCAAATATAGCCAGAAGGTCGAGAGGTGATCCTTTCTCTTTACTCAGCACTGGTGAAGCCACACATGGAGTATACTGTGCCCAGATAACCCATATAACCAGAGGTCCCTTCCAGCCTTAACCATTCTATGAATTTGTAAATCTGTATGTGTAGAGTATGTATGTATGTATGTGTAGAGTATGTATGTGTAGAGTGGATTTGCACCTGGGGAAGCCTAGTCTTATTAAAATAAGGATGATTCAAGGCGTATCATGTTAAAAATGCAACCATTTGTTTTAATTTTTTTTTTCAATGTGGTCTAGTATTTCATTTTATTTAATTTGCTTCTTGTGAAGGAAAACAACAGATACCCAAAGGTGTCTGTATAAAGGTATACTTGTATAAAGGTATACTTGCCGAGGCGATCGGCTCTGGGGCAGACGTGTTCTGCAGCAGAGCAGGGGATCGGGACAGGCAGGGCTTTTTTTCCGGCATCGAGGCCACTCGAGGGAGCCGCCAGGACCCGGCAGCCCTCGCGAGGGAGGCTGACGAGGCGTAGGCGGAGCCAGCAGTGCCCCCTCCCCGGCTATTCAAAAGCAGCCCCTAGGGAGTGAGAGCGACCAGGAGCGTGGCGAACAGGGTGGGCAAACAGGGCGTGGCGCATCAGAAAGGCGGGGCGCGGCAGTTTGCGTGGCAGTTTGCGCACACAGGGCGAGCAAGGAGGGTAGAGAGGGCAGAGTTTCCCCCCCGCCCATACGAACAACTCCTCTAATGGCTGTTGACTGCTAGCTAGGCTGCAATGGTCCACACCTGGCAGAGTGCTCTCTCTAGAAAGTCTGTAACCACCCAGACTGACTGCTTGCTCAAAAATGCAGCAGTTCAGGTGTCTGGATGCAGGGAGTGTCTGAGCCTGTTGCTGCCATCTGAGGTAGGCAGAGAGACTGTGTGTGTGAGGTGTGAGCAGGTGGATGACCTGGTCTGCCTGGTGGCAGAACTCAAGGAGGTGGAGAGGTTGAGGGCTATCAGGGAGTGTGAGCGGAGATAGACTGGTGGAGCAACTTGGGGTAAGACACCCCAAACGGGGTTGGAGCCCCTGCCCTGTCGCTGTCGGGCAGAGGGAGGGGACCTAGGAGTTGAGGAGGAATGGAGACAGGTCCCTGCTCGACCTCACAGGCGATCCCCCCCCCGCCCCCTATTGGCCGCAACTTCCCAGGCGCCCTTGCACAAAAGATTTGAGGCCCTGGAGCTTGAGAGACTGGTGGGTGAGGACGAGGTAGAAAGTCTACCCAGGAGGATGCCTAGGGCGAGGAAGTCATCTCCAAGCCTCAAGACTGCCTCCACCAAGAAAGACAGAAGGGTAACCATTGTAGGCGACCCCCTTCTCAGGAGAAAAGACGGTCCTATTTGTTGGCCTGACCCTAACCATAGGGAAGTCTGCTGCCTCCCTGGGGCCAGGGTCCATGATGTTGCCAGAAAGCTTCCCAACATGGTTCGCCCCTCTGACTACTATCCTCTTTTGATAGTCCAAGCTGGCAGTGACAATACTGAAGAGAGAAGCCTGAAGGCTATCAAACGGGACTTTAGGGGACTGGGACAATTAGTAGATGGAGCAAGAGTACAGGTGGTGTTTTCGTCTATCCCTACAGTGGCAGGGAGGGGTACGGAGAGGACCCGGAAAGCCCACCTGATAAACACGTGGCTCAGAGGCTGGTGCCAACACAGGAATTTTGGTTTTTTTGACCATTGGGTGCTTTACTCGGCATCCAGCCTGATGGCCGCAGACGGGTCCCTATCTCTAAGGGGAAAACGAATCCTAGCCCAGGAGCTGGCAGGGCTCATTGAGAGGGCTTTAAACTAGGAAAGAAGGGGGATGGGGCTGAAATAAGGCTTGCTGGAGCTGTGCCAGGGGGAACAATGGCAAAGCCGGGGGAGAAGGCAATGGCCCAACTGAAGTGCATCTACACTAATGCACGCAGCATGGGTAACAAACGAGGAGCTGGAAGCCATCGTGCAGCAGGCAGGCTATGACTTGGTTGCCATCACGGAAACGTGGTGGGACCACTCTCACGACTGGAGTGCTGCAATGTCTGGCTATAGGCTCTTCAGAAGGGACAGGCAGCACAGAAGGGGTGGTGGTGTGGCTCTCTATATTAGAGAATGTTTCGATGTTGTGGAACTTGATGCTGGGACTGATAAGGTTGAGTCCCTATGGGTTAGGATCAGAGGGAAGGCCAACAAGGCAAGCATCCTGGTGGGGGTCTGTTATAGACTGCCAAACCAGGATGAGGAGACGGATGAGGAGTTCTACAGGCAGCTGGCAGAAGTTGTGAAATCGTCAGCGCTTGTTCTCATGGGGGACTTCAACTTCCCAGACGTATCCTGGAAGCACAACACAGCCCAGAGAAAGCAGTCTAGGAAGTTTCTGGAGAGTGTGGAAGATAGCTTCCTGACGCAGCTGGTTTGAGAGCGTACCAGGGGAGGTGCCCTACTACACCTTCTGTTCATAAAAAGTGATGGACTGGTGGGAGATGTGGTGGTCGGCAGCTGTCTTGGGCAGAGTGACCACGAAATGGTTCAGTTCTCTATTCTTGGCGAAGTCAGGAAGGGGACCAGTAAAACTGCTGTCTTGGACTTCCGGAGGGCTGACTTTGAGCTGTTCAGGACACTGGTTGGCAGAGTCCCTTGGGAGGTGGTTCTGAAGGGCAGAGGAGTCCAGGAAGGCTGGGCACTCCTCAAGAAGGAAATCTTAATGGCTCAGGAGCGGTCTGTCCGCACGTGCCCAAAGACGAGCTGGCACGGAAGACCGGCCTGGCTGAACAGAGAGCTGTGGCTCGAGCTTAGGAGAAAAAAGAGAGTTTATAACCTTTGGAGAAGAGGGCGGGCCACTCAGAAGGACTATAAGGATGTTGCAAGGCTGTGCAGGGACAAAATTAGAAAGGCCAAAGCTCATCTGGAGCTCAATCTGGCTACTGCTGTTAAAGATAACAGAAGATGTTTTTACAAATACATCAACAGAAAAAGGAGGACTAAGGAGAATCTCCATCCTTTACTGGATGCGGGTGGAAACTTAGTTAGAAAAGATGAGGAACAGGCTGAGGTGCTTAATGCCTTCTTTGCCTCAGTCTTTAGTGGCAAAACCAGTTGTTCTCTGGATACCCAGTACCCTGAGCTGGTGGAAGGGGATGGGGAGCAGGATGTGGCCTTCACTATCCATGAGGAAATGGTTGGCGACCTACTACAGCACTTGGATGTATGCAAGTCGATGGGGCCAGATGGGATCCACCCAAGGGTACTGAGAGAACTGGCGGAGGAGCTGGCCAGACCACTTTCCATCATTTATCGGCAGTCTTGGCTATCAGTGGAGGTCCCAGTCGACTGGCCGCTAGCAAATGTGACGACCATCTACAAGAAGGGCTGGAGGGTAGACCCGGGGAACTATAGGCCTGTTAGCTTGACGTCAGTGCCAGGGAAGCTCATGGAGCAGATTATCTTGAGTGTCATCACGCGGCACTTACAGGGAAACCAGGTGATCAGGTCCAGTCAGCATGGGTTTATGAAAGGCAGGTCCTGCTTGACGAACCTGATCTCCTTCTATGACCAAGTCACGTGCTTGGTGGATGAGGGAAAGGCTGTGGATGTGGTCTACCTTGATTTCAGTAAGTCTTTTGACACCGTTTCCCACACCATTCTCCTCAAGAAACTGGCTGCTCGTGGCTTGGACTGGCGTACGCTTCGTTGGGTTAAAAACTGGGTGGATAGCTGGGCCCAAAGAGTTGTGGTGAATGGAGCCAAATCCAGTTGGAGGCCGGTCACTAGTGGAGTCCTCCAGGGCTCAGTGCTGGGTCCAGTCCTCTTCAATATCTTTATTGATGACCTGGATGAGGGGATCGAGTGCATCCTCAGTAACTTTGCAGATGACACCAAGTTAGGTGCGTGTGTCAATCTGCTCGAGGGTAGGAAGGCTCTGCAGGAGGATCTGGATAGGCTGGACCGATGGGCTGAGGTCAACTGCATGAAGTTCAACAAGGCCAAGTGCCGGATCCTGCTCCTGGGGTGCAACAACCCCAAGCAGAACTACAGGCTGGGAGATGAGTGGTTGGAAAGCTGCCTGGCAGAGAAGGACCTGGGAGTATTGGCTGATAGTCGGCTGAATATGAGGCAGCAGTGTGCCCAGGTGGCCAAGAAGGCCAACAGCATCCTGGCTTGTATAAGAGGCAGTGTGGCCAGCAGGTCTAGGGAAGTGATTGTCCCCCTGTACTCGGCTCTGGTGAGGCCGCACCTTGAGTACTGTGTTCAGTTTTGGGCCCCTCGCTACAAGAAGGACACGGAGGTGCTCGAGAGAGTCCAGAGAAGGGCAACGAAGCTGGTGAGGGGTCTGGAGAACAAGTCTTACGAGAAGCTGCTGAGGGAGCTGGGCTTGTTCAGCCTGGAGAAGAGGAGGCGCAGGGGTGATCTGATTGCTCTCTATAGTTACCTTAAAGGAGGCTGTAGCGAGGTGTTGATTGGTCTCCTCTCCCACGTGCCTGGTGACAGGATGAGGGGGAATGGGCTAAAGTTGCACCAGAGGAGGTTTAGGTTGGATATTAGGAAAAACTTCTTTACCAAAAGGGTTGTTAAGCATTGGAATGGGCTGCCCAGGGAAGTGGTTGAGTCACCATCCCTGGAGTTCTTTAAAAGACGTTTAGATATTGAGCTTAGTGATATGGTTTAGTGAAGGACTTGTTAGTGTTAGGTCAGAGGTTGGACTCGGTGATCTTGGAGGTCTCTTCCAACCTAGGCGATTCTTTGATTCTGTGATTCTGTGATTCCATATTCAGATCTGATCACTTTAGTCCCTGTTTTGGTGAAAGACAGTTCCAACCTTCATAAGAACACTAGTTCAAAGAATTACCTTCAATATGATATAAATTATACAGTTTAAAATGCATACGACTATCTATCTATCTATCTATCTACCTATTTATTTATTTATTTATTTTGTTCTGCGTTTCTGAACAGCACTCTTGCAAAGTATTTTTGGACACTATAGGAGAGTAAATATATGTTTTAACCCAGTGATGCTTTATTGACCAGTTATTACTGAATATATATATATATTTACATTAGTTAGATATATATTAGATTTTTCACAGAAGGTTTTAATGAGTTATTCTTGTTCTAATATGAACAATGCACAATAATGCTATCTGTCCTTAATTCTGTGAAATAAGAATAGACAGACCATCTGAATTAGCTCTTTAAATCTGATCAAATATTCCAGATGTTCTAGTATGAACACTACAGTTTGCCTGTGATCCATGTCAGAAATGCAGCTGTCAACACTAAAGCACACCTGCCACAAATTTGCTCTCAGCAAATTATTTTTCAGTTTTATTTGGAAATGTAGTAAATTGCATGAACAAAGCTTGGTCTCATGTTGAAACCTATGTTACATTCCAAATTCACAATGGGTAAATAAACAGGTTTAAGAAAGTTTATATCAAAATAACCTTAAGCCTGATAAGTCTTATACTAAAAAGTTCCGCTTCTAAATAATATTGTGCATATCTTTAGAGTGTTGTTCAGTGGAACAACACAAGCTATTAAAAACCATGCCGTTCACCTATGGGCTTTTGAGACTGTGTGTAGAGTGTGTACTTGAGAAAGGAATATGAGTTTTAACACCTTCAGGCAAATAATTTTCCACTTTGCTACAAGAAAGAGAAGAGCATGGGGCATTATTATTTAATTTAGGATGGGTATGTGTGTTGGATTTGGAATAAAGGTAGACTGACATTCTAAAGGAAGTTGTATTTATGTTTGCCAAAGTACATTCAACAACTAGTCTGTTTACTTTCTAGATATTCTTTCACTGGCTGTCTCACATAGAAACCATGGCTTCTGATGCAAGGCTTTCATCTAATCCCCTCTATAGAGGGATTATATGGTCTCTAAACCATGCAACTTTATTTTATTTTTTATTTTTTAACTGAGAAAGAGCTGAGGTGTTGCACATTCCATGCAGAATCACAAGTTATAAGACTTGAACAGTATTCTCCCAAATGAATGATTAGACCTTTATCTGCTGTACCACCTTGCTGGAGGGTAAATGGTTTTGAACCGCATTTGGCAGTTATATAAGACTGCACCATCAACCAACTACCTAAAGCTTTTATCAACTCAAGTAAAAAAAAAAAAATGGTTTGATATTGTCATTCTTTTTTGCCTTATCATTTTTGCAACATTTTTTTTCATATATGAAGTGTTTTTTAAACATATGTAAAAATGTGCATTTGAGATCGTGTTTCTAAAACACTACTTTGTATTTGAATGAGATCTCAAAAGGCCTTAGTCCTTTTCAAGGCTTCTTTTAATTAGGTTCTTATTATTTCAATCATCAGATTTTCTCCTTCTTGCTTTCTACTGGCTTACCACAGAGATTTTGAACTGTGTGAATGAAATTCCCTATGCTTGTATGTGAACAGTACACACTGAAATTGTAGTACTGGCAGAACTCCGTAAATAATTTCTGAATTCCAAAATTTACAGTTTACTGATGTTCCCTTTAATATATTAAAACTCCTGTGTTTTTCCTAAATACAGAACACCTGTTAATTGGTTGGCCTTTTCATACTGGAGAATCCAATCAAAGTTTTGAATTTCACAAGAAGCAGAATTTCTATTTTCACATTAATGCGTTTTGATCAATTACACAATCACACAGAATCAAAGACTCACCTAATGGCACCTAATGTTTGGTTATTAGAGGAAAGGCAGCTTTGAAACCACAGAATGGTCTATTTTCAAACAAAAGCACCATCATCATCTAGCACAAGTTATTTATGCATCAGTATGTCTCTATCCACAGAGACATAAAATCAATTAAATTCCCAAAAATAAAATTGGACAATTTAAATATTTGATCTAAGCTTTCAGTTAATATGCTGATCTTTTTTTTTCCTTTTTTTTTTTTTAAGACTTTCTTTTAAGACATTCTACCACCTGAATTCGATAATCTTTAAAGCCAAACATCTGGTGGAATAGCCAGAGATATAAAACACATAAAACAGATTAGTTATCACAACTTCAGTGTATTTAATTTATTTTATTTTATTTTTATTTTTTATTTTTTTAAGCAAATATAAAACTTCACAGAATCACAGAATTGTGGGGGTTGGAAGGGACCTCAAGAGCTCATAGGGTCCAACCCCCTGCCAAAGTAGTTTCCCTAGAGCAGGTTGCACAAGTAGGCGTCCAGACAGGCCTTGAATATCTCCAGAGAAGGAGACTCCACAACATCCCTGGGCAGCCTGTTCCAGTGCTCCATCACCCTCACTGTGAAGACGTTCATTCGCATGTTGGTGCGGAACTTCCTGTGCTCCATTTTGTGGCCATTGCCCCTTGTCCTATCCCCACACACCACTGAAGAGGTTGGCCAAATCCCTCTGTCTCTCACACTTCAGATACTTGTAAACATTAATAAGATCCCCTCTCAGTCTTCTTTTCTCCAGGCTGAACAGACCCAGGTCTCTCAGCCTTTCTTCATAGGGAAGATGCTCCAGTCCCCGTATCATCTTTGTGGCCTTCCGCTGGACTCTTTCCAGGAGATCCCTGTCTTTTTTGTACCGGGGAGCCCAGAACTGGACACAGTACTCCAGGTGAGGCCTGACCAGGGCAGAGTGGAGGGGGAGGATCACCTCCCTTGACCTGCTGGCCATGCTCCTTTTAATGCACGCCAGGATCCCATTGGCCTTCTAGGCCACCAGGGCACACTGCTGGCTCATGGTCAACCTGTCGTCCACCAGGACCCCCAGGTCCTTCTCCTCAGAGCTCCTCTCCAGCAGGTCATCCCCCAGCCTGTACTGATACTGCAAGGAAGGAATCCTTCCCAGGTGCAGGACTCTACACTTGCTCTTGTTAAACCTCATTTGGTTACTTCCTACCCAGCTCTCCAGCCTGTCCAGGTCTCGCTGACTGGCAGCACAGCCTTCTGGCATGTCGGCCACTCCTCCCAGCTTTGTATTATCAGCATACTTGCTGAGGGCGGACACTCTTCCCTCGTCAAGGTCATCGATGAAGATGTTGAACAAGACCAGACCCAGCACCGAGCCCTTGAGAACACCACTGGTCACAGGTCTCCAGGCGGACTCTGCGCCGCCAGTCACCACCCTCTGAGCTCGGCCAGTCAGCCAGTTCTCAACCCACCTTACTGTCCACTCGTCTATTGCACACTTTCTCAGCTTTGCTAGCAGGATGTAGAGGGAGACAGTACCAAAAGCCTTGCTAAAGTCAAGGTAGATGACATCCACTGCTTTCCCCCCCGTCTACCCAGCTGGTGATGCCATCATGGAAAGCAATGAAAAATTGTTCTTGTTCTTGTTCTTGTTCTTCTTTTTCGTCTTGTTCTTGTTCTTCTTCTTGTTCTTCTTCTTGTTCTTCTTCTTGTTCTTCTTCTTGTTCTTCTTCTTCTTCTTGTTCTTCTTGTTCTTCTTCTTCTTGTTCTTGTTCTTCTTGTTCTTCTTGTTCTTCTTGTTCTTGTTCTTGTTCTTGTTCTTGTTCTTGTTCTTGTTCTTGTTCTTCTTGTTCTTCTTGTTCTTCTTGTTCTTTTTCTTCTTGTTCTTCTTGTTCTTCTTGTTCTTCTTGTTCTTCTTGTTCTTCTTGTTCTTCTTTCTTCTTCTTCTTCTTGTTCTTCTTCTTCTTCTTCTTCTTCTTCTTCTTCTTTTCTTCTTCTTCTTCTTCTTCTTTTCTTCTTCTTCTTCTTCAAAGCACCTTCTGCTTCCCTTTGTTTCCTTCAACATATTTTTCAGAATGTTGTTTCAGTGGATTGGCTAAATATCAAAATACTGTCTTCTATGTAATCACGAGTCAGCCATCAGCCTGTCACTACTTAACTGATCAAGACTTGGACAAATGAAACATAAAAGATATGGCCTATATTTTAACAAAATTGTGTAGATAAATATAAATTTAGAATTAACAGTGGCTAAGACCAGAGGGTAACTTTGAAGTGTTTATAATGCAGGAAAAAAAAAAAAAAAGTTTGAAATTTATGGTTATACATTGTTATTTAGCATCAGTATTTCCTACTTAACAAAACTATTCTTACAGTATTTATTATTCAGAAGCAATTAAAAAGAAACTGGTGAAAGATGTTTATTTGTTCTTAATAGATATGTTTACCTAATGCAAAATATCTCAAGCTCCTGAAATAACTGAGAAATAATAATAACCCATAGAATACACTGTACATATTTTCCATGTTAAAACATTATAAGTTATATTTAATTTTAAAATACAGAAATGGAATTACAGCAGTTAGTAATTCATGAATTATTTAAAACTACTTTTCTAATATTTTATGCTGATCCCAATATTATCATTTCTCCTTTCTTAAAATTCTGTTTGGATATGTAAAGTCATCAGCCTTAGTGACACAATACAAGTTTAATTAATGAATTACTTTGACCCAACTTTTCAGAGAGTTTTTTTTTTTTTTATATAGAACTGGGTAGAGACTGCCACTTTCTGAACAATATTTTCATTTTGTCTGTAATCTTTGGGCAAATTTTATGAGGCAAATGTCACATTCTGTGGTTAGCATTATAAACTGTTCCAGTTTTGTTAAATTAGTTTTAATCTCTTCTCTGGAAATAAATTTATCTTAGCTATATGACATAATATAATGTTCTTTGCTTAGGATTATGTCAGAGAGGAACCATGGACATATGTAAAAACCTTCACAGAATGTATTTTATAGAGTTCTTGCTTCTTGATTCTACTGTTTCTCTTTCCTTTTTTTTTTTTCCCAAAATTGTAAATTATTATTCCTCTATTCCCTCAGAAAAATAGTAGATCTTTATTTAGCAGTGCTTAGAAGTGGCTGAGGTGTTTATTATATATTTATTAACTATAATGTGTTTAAACACATATGCATGCTTATGTAACAGAATATACTAAGGAAAAAAAATATTTTAAGACCATTGGATTAACAATAGATAGATCAGTTATATCTATCCGAAACTTTATAGGAGATGAAAAGGGACGTAAGAAAATATCTTTAGCTGCACAGTATGTTGGGAGAAGGAGAAAATGTACAAATGTCATTTGAAATTAGACTTGATTCCTCAGATCTTATGTATTCTGAGAGGAATACACAATGGGTTTACTCAGGTGTATAAAGCACTGAAAATGCATTTAAAGATTAACTTATTCCTCTCCTTCCTACACTGCTGTGGTTTAACCCTGGTAAGCAGTTAAGTACCACAGAGCCATTCACTCACTCTTCCCAGGGTACCTGAGTAAACCCATTGTGTCTTAAAATGCTCAAGGATTTTCCTGCATATTGCAAAGTGTTTCCTCCTCTCAGAATACATGAGAACTGAGGATCATTATAGATGATGAAAGAACATTATATTAAAACTGATTTAACAAAACTGGAACTGTTTATAATGCTAACCACAGAATGTGACATTTGCCTCATAAAACTTGCTGTCTGCGTAAAGCAAACTGTTATTTCCAAAAAAAATTAAGTTTTAGGTGGATATTACTGTGAATGTTCTCTAAAGCAACAATATCATCTTTTTATCCTCTGTTGTACTTCTTTTCCAAATAACAAACTAAAAACCTAATGCTGTAGGTTAATTTATTGGGATACCAGTGGAAGTGAAAGAAATATTTAGAAGCATAAATTGATTACTTGCCAGTGAATCCTTAAAAACCCACTGAAATTGTTGCTCTTACTGATTTGTCCTAACCTTTTTCAGTTCTTCAGTTAATAATTGTAGATCTGAATATTAATTTAACATAAAGGATTTTTTCCCATTATAAGCATATTAATCACTATGTACCTTACTTCAGAGAATTCCCATTTTAATAGCAAACCAGTCAGTTTCCTACAGCTTCCAGAAAGTGTGAGTATATCCTGTACAATTTCTACCTGACAAACAAACACCTGACACTTAGCAGTGTGAAAAATATTCTACTCTGTTCCCTAGCTTTTCATCTCCTTCCTGCCTTGACTGCTACCCAAAAAGGCAATGTCATACACTGTTTTTTTTTTTTTCCAGCTACAAGTTTTAATAGAAGACAAGAGTGCTGGGTCTGAACATAGCTTCAGCAGATTAGCAGTTAAATTAGAAAAGGCTTTTCATTTAAGTTCCAGAGTTGGTATGTCACTGTGCCCTGTCACTTTGAAAAGCGATAGTACTTTGTTATCAGCATGGAGTGCAGGTAGCCTCCTGATGTACAGGTAGACTAAAACAAACTGCCAGAGTGATGAAGGCACCATGCACAATTTCATCCTCCTGCACAAGGAGATGTGGAGGGGCAGTGCTGACACACCACTCTGTTCAGACAAACAGGTTGATCACCTCCAAGGCCTGTTTTTATTTTATTTTATTATTTTTTTTAATCACAGTTCATCACAGTTCAACTCAAGGAATATAAAAGAATTCAGAGACTACAGTAGCATTTCTCATTAATAACTGATTCCTTGTATGTTTGCTTATCATCCCTTTTGGCAGGAAAAAGCTTTGAGGGATTAGTCGTTGGGAGTTCTGAATGCACAGGAGTTACAAGATTTGAGGGATGTTCATATCTTATATTCAGGTTTTAGATGCAAAGTGGGTATGAGAAAGTAATTCTCAGCTTCCATGATTAAGAATTAGTATAATTTTTTAATATTTGAAGTCAAGTTTTATATAGTTCCAGCCTGTACTTCTCTGATAGAAAATGGATTTGATTACTTTTTATCTTCTGTTGCTCCCCATCATGAATCTCTTTTTGGACCTGCCACAGCAATCCTAATATCACCTATTTCCTGTATTTTCTGTCTAATCTTCTCAGGCCCCTACCTTATTTTTTTTTTCTAAACAAAAATAAAATAATAATAATAATAATAATAATAATAATAATAATAATAATAATAATAATAAATCATGTGTTCTCTACTTAGCATGATACAGGGAAGACATCCTGTCATTTTCTACTTTCCTTGACAGCCAAAACTGAGGCATATGGGAAGTAACTAATTTTATAGCCACACAACAATTTGATTGCTGATGTGGGTGCTGCCTCCATGGTCATTTGCTGTAGCTTACTGGACTATGCTCACTGTCTTTGCATAAAATAAAGTTTTCATACTATTTTTATGGGTTTCAAATATGTGCATATTTATTTGGGACATAATAGGCAGGGTGGATCCATTTTTCTCTTGCCTTTATAGACATTTTTAAAATCAAGCAAAAATATCAATTAAAATAAGGTTTAAGTGATAAAAATTTTTACTTGAATCTATTCAATTTATTTCATAAGCTTTGCAGTTGCAACATAGTGTTAATTGAAAAGCTGACTAATCCAGCAAATCTGGGATAAAATGATGTGGAATACCAATGAATTTATCCTAGACAGCATGTCTACAATTATTAGTAATCATACATATAACCACCACAAGTCTTACACCAATAACAAGCACTTGTGTTTACTTTACATGGCACTGAGGTTGATTTCTCATTCTTTGATGAAATCTTTGAGGTTCCCTGTCACACAAAAATAGTATTAGGTTGGAAATAAATCCTCAGATGGACTGGCTGTCTTTCAAGAAGAAAGAGATACTAAGAAACCCTAGGACTGGGAATGCTCACTTTTGAGTTTACATTAGAGTTAATGGATTATTAGATAGGCCTGAACACCTGACTTACAGTATTTTGGACTGCATAGGTTTTGTTTCTATGTCAATGTAAACATGCAAGTTTTAATATAATATTTCTTATTTTATATATTATCTATTTCCTTTGATGATGGTATATTATTGGGAAGCAATTTCTGTTAGAAAATCTAATTTTCTAGCTAGTGATTAAATAATCCTAATACTGCTTTAAGGTATGTATTTTGCATTTTGCTTGATGAAGGACTTTACAGAATGGTTGAGGTTGGAAGGGACCTCTGGTGGTCATCTGGTCCAACACCCCTGTTCAAGCATGGACACCTAGAACCACTTGGCTTTGACCATGTCTAGATGGCTTTTGAATATGTCAAAGAAGGGAGACTCCACAATCCCTCTGGACAACCTGTTCCAATGATCCATCCCCTACACAGTAAAGAAGTGTTTCCAGATACTCTTAGGGAACCTCAAGTGTTTCAGTTTGTGCCCATTTCCTCTTGTCCTGGAACTATGCGTTACTGAAAACAGCCTGGTTCCATATCGTCTTTGCACCCTTCCTTCAGGATTTACATAAGTTGATGAGATTCTTCTCATCAAAAGAGAGCCTTCTTTTCTCTAGGCTGAACAGTCCCATCTTTCTCAGCCTTTCCTCACAGGAGAGTTGCATCAGTCCCCTTACTCATTTAATGGCCCTTCACTGGACTCTTTCTACTATGTTTATATCTCTTTTGTACAAGAGAGCCCAGAACTGCACACAGTATTTAGGTGCAGACTTAACCAAACCGAATAGAGGGGAAGGATCACCTCCGTCATCCGGCTTGCAGTGTTTTGGCTAATGCAGCCAAAACCATTAGCCGCCTTTGCTGCAAGGGCACACTGTTGACTCATATTCAACTTGGTGTTCTACAGCACCTCCAGGTCCTTTTCTGACAGGTTGCTTTCCAGCTGTGTGGTCCCCTGCATGTACTGGTGCTTGGGGTTGTTCCTCCCCAGATGCAGGACCCTGCAGTTCTTGTTGAACCTCATGAGGTTCCTGTCAGCACATTTATTCACCCGGGATGGCAGCATGACCCTCTCATGTGTCAACCTTTCTGTCATCTGTAAACTTCCTGAGGGTGCACTGTACCCTACCAGAACCAACCAAAATTTTCATTCATCCCATCTGGAATTTTTCAAAGCAGAAGACAAAACATACAACAGCTCATATTGTCAATGAATGCCATTAATACTACAAAGGATTTACAAGTATATAAAAACTAAAATCAATTGAGTTGGGTGTGACAAATCGCATTGAATTAAATCTTAATTTAATATATATATATATTTTCTATCTGAAGGTCACTGAATGCACTGTCACTCAGAACACTCAAAGTAGCTATTAGATGAAAAGGGAAATGCTAATACTGCAATGTTACAATACACTGAGAAACAATAAAGCAGCATGGGAAGAGTAGCAGGAAATATACATCTGCAGCAGAACAGAAGCAATTGGAATCCTTGTTTGTTTGCATTCTTACTAACTGAGTAGGTGATTATAAAAGGATTCAGCACATTGAAATGTGTTTGTGTGCTTGGAGCTGGTGGAAGAGGGAACAGACAATAAAACAATAGTTTGTTTCTATTGGTGATAGGATTTTTTTGCCATTTTCTTTACATTTTAAATGCCTTTTCTCTATGTTTAACATATCTGCACAAACTGTTTTGCAGCATTTTCAGAATTAGAGTTGAAATAGTTTCCACCTTTGACATGAACAACATATAAAATATTAAATGTTTATCTAGCAGAATTTCTGAGTTATCCATCTGTTTCTGGTTAAAATAATAATAATAAAAATTATTATCATTATCATCATCATTATTAATAATAATGATTACCATCATTATTATATTATTATCATTATCGAATTATTATTATTAATGATAATAATAATAATAATAACTTCATGGTATGTTTATTTATTTTATTTCAGTTTCCTGAGCGTGTAAGGGCATTATACAATTTAGTAAAAGTTTAGTAAAAGAGAATTAATTGGGTGTCAGGGAGGAAGACTACATAATTGCCTTGTTCTTGTTATTTACTCTGGGTATATGAAGCTACCTAGAAAAAAAAACAGAGTGGTTGAGGCTGGTTGGGATGTCTGGAGATTGTCTAGTCCAACCTCTTGCAGAGCCAGCTACAGCAGGTTGCTCTTAGCTGTGTCCAGACAGATTTGAATATTTCCAAGGATGGAAGCTTCACGGTCTCTCTGGGCAACATTATCAGATCATAGAATGGCCTGGGTTGAAAAGGACGTTAAAGATAAACTAGTTTCAAACCCCCTGCTCTAGACAGGGTTGCCAACCACTACAGCAGGCTGACCAGAGCTGCATCCAGCCTGGCCTTGAATGCCTCCAGGGATGGGGCATCCACAACCTCCCTGGGCAACCTGTTCCAGTGCCTCACCACCATCTGAGTGAAAAACTTTCTCCTAATTTCCAACCTAAATCTGTCCTGTCTTAGTTTAAAACCATTTCCCCTTGTCCTGTCACTACCAACATATGTAAACAGGTGTTCCCCCTCCTGTTTATACTGTCCCTTGAAGTACTGGAAGGCCACAATGAGGTCTCCCCAGAGCCTTCTCTTCTCCAAACTAAACAAGCCCAGTTCCCTCAACCTTTCTGCATAGGAGAGGTGCTCCAGCTCTCTGATCATCTTAGTGGCCCTCCTCTGGACCCATTCCTCTGGACCCATCCACATCTTTTTTGTTCTGGGGGCCCCAGACCTGCATGCAATATTCCAGGTGGGGTCTCACAAGAGCAGAGGGGGACAATCACCTCTCTTCCTGATGGCCACCCCTTTTTAAATGCAGCTCAGGACATAGTTGGCCTTCTGGACTGCAAGCACGCACTGCCAGCTCATGTCCAGCTTCTTGTTCATCAGGACCCCCCAAGTCCTTCTCCACAGGACTGCTCTCAAGTTCTTCTCCCAGTCTATATAAATACCTGGGATAGCACCAGCCCAAGTGCCACACCTTGCACCTGACCTTGATGAACTTCATTAGGTTCTCATGGGCCCACTTCTCCAGCCTGTCCAGGTCCCTCTGGATGGCATCCCTTCCATCTACTGTATCGACTGCACTGCCCAGCTTGGTATCATTACATTAAAATAAATAAATAAATAAATTCTCTCTTATACTTAACCAGAATCATAGAATCATAGAATGGTTTGGGTTGGAAGGGACCATAAAATTCACCAGGATCCAACCCCCCTGTCATGGGCAGGGACACCTTCCCCTAGACCGACTTGCTCAAAGCCCCGTCCAACCTAATCTTAAACACTTGCAGGGATGGGGCATTCACAATTTCTCTGGGCAACTTTTTTCAGTGCCTCACCACCCTCTGAGTAAGTAATTTCTTCTCAATACTTTAATCTAAATCTACCCTCTTTTAGCTTAAAGACATTTCTCCTTGTCCTATCACTACATTTTTCTGACAAACAGTTCCTACTCAGCTTTCCTGTAGGCACCCTTTATGTACTGGAAGGCTGCTATAAGGTCTCCCTGGAGCTTTCTCTTCTCTAATATGAACAACCCCTTCATAAGAGAGAAACTAAATTTCTTCTGTTTCAGTCCCTCTATTTCACTTCCTGTCCACTGCCTCTTGTCCTGTCACTGGACACCATTAGAAGTGGCTCATTTTTTTTTACTACCCTGTCAAATCTTTATACACATAAGTTGCCCCATGAGACTTCTGTTCTGTAGGCTAAACACTGCCAACTCTAAGCCTCTTCTCACAAAACAGATAGCTCAGTCCTTTCATCATATTTGTGTGCCTTAACTGGATTTGCTCTAGTATGTTCATGGTTCTGTTTTCCTGTGGAGCCCAGCATTGGACCCAGCACCCAGATGTGTCTCACCAGGACTAAGTAGAGAGGAAGGATAACGTCCATTGATCTAATCTAGTAACAGTGCTCTTTGTGATGCAGCCCAGGACACTGTAGTCCTCCTTTTTCCAAAGGGTGCATTGTTGGCTCATTAATAGGTGTGGAACAGGGTCCCCAGGGCCTTTTTTGTCAAGCTGCTTTCCAGCCATCTGGACTGCAGGTGCATGCATTTATTCGTTCCCAAAGGCAGAGTTTAGCATTTCCTTTTGTTGAACATCATGAGGTTCCTGCAGTGCAGAGAAACAGGAAGTAGGTGTTTTGGTCAGTCCATAATACTTTGTCTCTCCTACTCCTTCATCCTCACTCTCTTCCCCTGCTTCAGGGTGGCGTCCCTCCCAAGGGATCCAGTCCTTCCCAAACTGATCCAACATGGGCTTCCCACAGGTTACAGTTCTTCAAGAACTCCAGTATAGGTCTGTACCACAGAGCCCATCTTTCAGGAATGAACTACTCAAGCATAGGTACCCCATAGGCAGTAGCTCCTGCCAGACCACCTGCTACACCATGGACACCTCTCCATGAGTTGCAGTTCTTACCTAAAGTCTGTTCCTGCATGAGCTCTCCATGAGTTGAAGCTTTCTTCAGGCCACATCCACCTGCTCCACCATGGGTTCCTCCACAGACTCCAGTGTGGATATCTGTTCTGCCATGGTACACCATGGGCTGCAGGGGACAGCCTGCTGCATGATGGTCCTCTCCATGGGCCACATGGAAATTTCTGCTCAGGTGCCTGCAGCACCTCCTCCCCCTTCTTCTTCACTGATCTTGGTATCTGCAGAGTTGTTTTCTCTATATATTTTCTCGTTTCTCCCTTCAAGCTACTGCTGTGCAGCAGGTTTTCCCTTTCTTAAATCTGCTCCCAGAGAAGCACAACCAGCATCACTCATTGGCTCAGCTTTGACAAGCAGCGGGTCCCTTCTTGAACTGACTGGAACTGGCTCTTGACTAACTTGGGGCAGCTTCTGGACTCCTCTCACACAGTCCACTCCTGTACCCCAACGCCTTGCTACCAAAACCTTGCCACACAAACCCAATAGACCTTCACGCAGGGTGCTGAGCACACAGTCAGGTTCCAGTTATCTGTATGTCATAATATAAATGAAAAATATATTGAATCCATTTGTTCTGTTTTCTAAAAAAAAAAAAAAAAAAAAAAATTATGTTGACTAGAATTATTCTCCCCTCAAAAGGTCCTAAGGCAAATTCATGAAATGAAAAAACGTTTAGACCAATTTCTTCATTCTTCTTGTAAAATTGCAGGCAACTATTTATATGATTTCTAAAGAGGAATACTTTATAACAATAAAAATACTCCGCATTGTCAGTATCAGACCTTATATTTAAAGTCATTTGGTATCAGTTGGGCTATCTACAGAGAAAGAAACTGTTCTCTTTGAGCTTATGGGGCAAACCCAGCTCATTAAGGTCACGTCAATCATTTGACTAATCTTAAGAACAAAAATTCGTATAAAATTATAGAATCCTAAAAGCCTATAGATTGGAAGAGACATCTGGAGTTCATTTAAACCAACTGCCTCTTGAAATTAGAGCCTTAGATTAGGTTATCCCAATCTATCAAAACACTTTGTGAGAATTTCCAGCGAAGGGATTTTTCTCCCCTGTGCAACCTATTCCAATACTTAATTGCTTTTCCAATAAAGGCTTTTTTTTTTCCTTTTTTTTTTTTTTTTCTTTTCTTTTCCCATTAACACTTGTCCTGTATCTTGTGAAGAAAGTGTCATAGAATCATAGAATGGCTTGGGTTGGAAGAGACCTTAAAGATCATCTAACTCCAACCCCCCTCTCATAGGCAGGGGTGCCACCCACTAGATCAGGTTAGCCAAGGTTCCATCCAGCCTGGATGGAACACCTCCAGGGATGAGGCATCCACAACTTCTCTTAACAACCTGTTCTAGTGCCTCACTACCCTTACAGTGAAGAATTTCCTCCTAATGTCCCATCTAAATCTATCCTCTTTTAGTTTAAGACCATTCCCCCTTGTGCAATCATTATATACCCAAGTAAAGAGTCCTTCTCCACCCTTTTTATAAGACCCCTTTCAGTATTGATAGGCCACAATGAGGTCTCCCTGGAGCCTTCCCTTTTCCAGGCTGAACATTGCCAGCTCTCTCACCCTTTCTTCGTAAGTGAGGTGTTCCAGCCCTCTGATCGTCTTTGTAGCTATCCTCTAGACTCACTCTAATAGGTCCATATCTTTCCTTTGCTGCAGGCCCCAAATATAAATGCAGAACTCACTAAGGCAGAGCAGAGGGGGACTATCACCTCCCTCAGCCTGCTGGTCACACCTCTTTTGATGCAGCCCAGGACCCAGTTGGTCTTCTGGTCTGCAAGTGCATACTACTGGCTCATGCTGAGCCTTTCGTCCACCAGAACTCCCAAGTGTCTCTCCAGAAGCCTGCCATCAATGAATTCTTCTCCCAGTCTGTACTCATGTCTGGAATTGCCCCGGCCCAGGTGCAGCACCTTGCACTTGTTGAACCTCATCAGGTTTACATGGGCCCACTTCTCTAGCCTGTCCAGGTACCTTTGAATGGCATCTCTTCCTTCTTTGGTATCAACCTCACCACTCAGCTTGGTGTCATCTGCAAACTTGCTGAGATTGCACTCAATCCCACTGTCTATGTCATTGATGAAGATATTGAAAAGCACCTGTCCCAAGACAGGACTGGGGGACACTGCTCATCACTGGCCTGCACCTGAACATAGAACCATTGACCACTACTCACTAGGTGTGGTCATCGAGCCAATTCCTTATCCAGTGGATGGTTCACCCTTCAAATCCATATCTTTCCAATTTAGAGATTAGGATGTCCTATGGGATTGTTGCAAAAGCCTTACAGAAGTAGAAGTGTATGACATCAGTTGGTCTTCCCTTGTTAGCTGATGCAGTCACTCCATCATAGAAGGCCACCAGATTGGTCAGACATGGTTTGCCCTTGCTGAAGCCATGTTGGCTGTCTTGGATCACTTCCTTGTCCTGCATGTGCCTTAGCCTTGCCTCCAGTAGGATTTGTTCCATGACCTTGCCAGGCACAGAGGTGAGGCTCACCAGTATGTAGTTTCCCAGGTCTTTCTTTCTTTCCTTTTTAAAAATGGGAGTGATGTTTCCCTTTTCCCAGCCACTGGGGTCTTTGCCTGACTGCCATGATTTTTCAAATATGACAGAGAGTTGACTTGGCAACTACACTAACCAATTCCCTCAGGGTTCTGGGATGCATGTTATCAGGCCCCATAGACATGTAGTTGTTAAATTGCATCAGGAGGTCCCGAACTTGCTCTTTGTACCTTCATTTCTTCTCTAACTACTTTCTAGGTACTAGATGATTGCAATTAGATTTACATCAAGGCATTTTATTCTCCAGTCTGAACAAACCATATGTCTTCAGATGTCAAGTTCTCCAACTCTTTAAGCACCTTGGTGGATGCTGGACTCTTAGATATTTCAATGTCTCTCTTGAACTACAGGATCAAAATTGGGCACAATATTGCAGCTGTGCTTTAATCAGTCATTAAGGGACTGGAGTATTGGTCATACCAGGACCTATAGTGACAGGACAAGGGGCAAAAATTTTAAACAGAAAGAGGTAAATTTAGTTTGGATAAAAAGAAAGCATTTTTTTTTCTACATTGATTGTAAAGAGACACTGATCCAGTGCCCATAGAAGCTGTGGATGGAACTTCATTGGAAGTGTTCAAAATCAGGTTCGACTGGGCCTCGAGCAACTTCATCTATTGAAAAATGACTCTGCCCATGGAAGTGGGGCTTGGACTACATGATTTTTAATGGTCCCTTCCAATGCAAAGTGTTCTATCATTCTGTATTAAAAGGCTGAGAGAGATGGAAGTGTTCAGCCTGGATGAGAGAAATCACTGGGGAGATCATATCCATATGTATAAAAACCTGATGGGAGTGTGTGAAGAAGATGGAGCCAGACTCCATTTTTGCAAATTTTCACAAAATGATAATCCTAAAATTCCATCTTAACATAAGAAATTATATATATATATATATATATATATATATATATATTTCCTGTGAAGGTTGTCAAAAACTGGAAGAGAGGTTGTGGAATTTCCATCTTTAGAAATATTCAAACCTTTCTGGACACAGCCATGAAAAATCTGATATAGCTAAACCTGTTCTATGCAGAGAGTTGGACTAGATCTCCAGACATGCCATCCAACTTTATCCATTCTTGGTTCTTTGAATTGTTCAGCAAAGTGGCATAATTATGTTCCTTATTCTGCCCTCTGCAATCTTGTTAATGGAGCCCAGGAAACAGTTTCCTTTTGACTACGACTGCACTGTGGATTCATACTCAGATCATTTTCCACAAGGACACCTAGAATTGGTATGAGCAGCCTATAGTAAAATATTTAATGTTACCTTTAACTTACATTTTGAACACTAATTGTTAATATAGCTTTAGCAAGTCCAGAAGTATACTGGAAACTTGTCACTAGCAATAGAAAGCAGTCTTCCTTGTCCTCTGAGATAATGATGATAAGATTTCTCTAAGCATGAATTTTCTCCAAACCATTTTTTGGCTTCTTTCACATGGAATTTGCTGTTTTATTCTTGTAAACATTCATTCTAGTCCTGCAGTTACCTGCTGAATGCTATACACAGTAAAAAAGATGTTGCCCTGCAACTAGGAATAAATTTATGGGGTTTTACGTTCCCTGCTCATAGTCATGAAATCATAGAATGGTTTGGATTGGAAGCGATGATAAAGATCACCAGGATCCAACCCCCCTGTCATGGGCAGGGACACCTTCCCCTAGACCGACTTGCTCAAAGCCCCATCCAACCTAATCTTAAACACTTGCAGGGATGGGGCATTCACAATTTCTCTGGGCAACTTTTTTCCAGTGCCTCACCACCCTTTGAGCAAATAATTTCTTCAGAATATTTAATCTAAAGTTTAAAGCCATTTCTTGTCCTACTTGAAACCATCCTTGTCCTGTCATTACACTCCCTGATAAAGAGTCTCTCCCCAGCTTTCCTGTAGGCCACTTTAGGTACTGGAAGGCTGCAATAAGGTCTCCTCAGTCTTTTCTTCTCCAGGCTGAACAACCCCAACTCCCTCAGCCTGTCTTCATAGGAGAGGTGTTCCAGCCCTTTCACAGTGCTGTTAACCAAGCAAACAATCGGAGTACCAAGTAATAATAGTATCAAACCAGTTTCCCTAGAAGTCCAAAGGGCTATGTACATTTAAAAACAATAATTGGCTGTCTGTCATGACCATACACAAATGAATGGAATGTGTTTGGCATGCACAGAAAGTTAAGCTGTTTGCCTCAAAACTTATCCTCTTTAAAAGAATATTCATGTCATAAATGTGTCCTAGAATAGCTGTCTCATTTTATGGACATATACACAATATTATTTGCTACAGGATCCTAAGGCATAATGATTTATAATTTACATTATCACAGACTGAATAAGCAACTAAGATCTGTCAAATTATACTGTTGTATTTAATATGGATGCACAGCCAATTCTCTCTGCAAGAAATGAATTGTAATTTCATGCTGTAAGATTTCACAATACAGATAATTGATCATTAAATTTCCATTTTTAAAAGCAACAATATAAGAAGAATACAATAGAATCTATAGTAATTTATCATCTCAAATGTCCTAGACTATGTCAACAACCTTAAAAAGCATGTTTTTAAGGGGTGTAAAGCAATTCTACAAAATACTTAGTAGATTTACTTTAAAAAAGAGTCCTAAAGTGATAATCATATATTAAAACTTTACTTGTACATCACAATATACAGTATATTGTGCTATATACTTTTCTAAGCTCCAGTTTTTGTTCTAAAATTCACTATGCTTTGAAATATATTGTCTTCAGAATCCAATTATTTTAATTTTTAGGCAAGTAAAGCTGAAAATTTGCACTTGACCCTATTCAATAAACAGTTCAAAAACTTATAGTGCCCTGAACAATCAAATTAATTGAGCACTATGATATCATTTTTATATTTAGCAAAATTGTTTTCTAGATGAGTAATTGTAGAGATTTTCCTTTTACAGAAAGTTGCTGTGTATGTAAGCTAATATGGGTATTGGGCAAGCAGTAATTCATTATTCCCTGTTTATTTGTATTTCTGCTTTGGTGTGACTGGATTTTGTCTTATTTTCTCAACTTCTTGTTAAGAAATATGTTTCTTTAAATTTGCCATTAAATTTCCCATGTACTTCTACAGTACTCAGCACCTATGTAACAACTTTTGTATTAATGATTAAGATCACTAAGGAAAAAAAAAAACAAAAAACACCAGTAAGACTACTTTTACTGCTGAAAACAAAGCAGAAGATTATCAGTGCTTTAGACAGAAACCAGTACTGATTTGTGCAATAGATTACCTAAAAGCAAATGTATTAGAAACTGTATCTCATACAGTAAACCTGTCATATTCCTTGCGTATGTAAGCAGCTTTGTTAGAGGATTATAGCATTCCTATCATAAAAATACTTGATATTACTGTCAGTATGTTATTCAAAATCAAGCACAAATAAAGGATGATTCATCTCAGTTTTTTATTTTGTTTGTTTGTTTTGTTTTGTTTTGTTTGTAATATAGATTTCATTAGTAAACAGTACTTTGGTCTACAGAACTTAAACAAATATTTTTTGTTTCCTTTTTTTGTTTTTAAGTGAAAGGTTTCTTCTTATTCCCTAAGTTAAAGGCCTCTAAATAGTTAGGAACCAAATCACTCAGTGTAATTACACAGGCCATTTATACTTATTTCAGCAACAGAATGGTGAACATACAAAAAAAAAAAAAAAAAAAAAAAAAAAGAAAAGTTGTGTATACGGTAAAATTTACATCAATAATAGTTTTTGTTAAAGAAAAGTAATATATAAAACATTAGATATCTGTTTATTTTTATTGTTCTCCAAACTTGCCAACAAAAACAAGTCTATCTTCTTTATAAAACAACACCAGTCAACATCTTGGGAGTCATCTGGCAGTAAAGCTTTCAAAAGTTTAATTAGATACTAAATACTATTAGATACTATCTAATTAGATACTAAAATTATTGCAAATATATTTTTTATTAATAAAGCTTAAAGTCTTCTCTATGTTAAAATTACCTTGCTGCCAAGTGATGAACTGTTAGGTTTAGCCATTCATAATTTTCCTGAATAAAATACGTATCTTGTCCCTAATCAGATATCCACCCATTTAGCAATGAAGTATACTTTAAACATTTTTGAAAGAATTCAGCATGAGGGTGCATTGTTGTCTTTTTATAGCAGGTGAAATTGAGAGAGAGATTTATGCATGTTCCCCACCCAGTCCAATGTATTGCTTAAATGAAAATTAGCCTGAACTTTTGGGAGTATCCAAGGATCCTGAAGGTAAAAATGCTATTGCGTAAATCAACAAGGTTGCCTTAACTACTTTGAAAATCCGAATATTTTTGTGCTGTATTGGTATTGCCAATTTCAGGATGTTTCTGTGATTTTATAAAAATAAATGTAGAATCATCGAAGCATAGCATCATAGAATCATTAAGGTTGGAAAAGACTTCCAAGATCATCTGGTCCAACCATCCCCCTACCACCAATACCTAAGTACCAGGTCCAACCTTTCTTAAAACACCGTCAGGGACAATGACACGAACACCTCCCTGGGCAACCCGTTCCAATGACTGACAACTCTTTCTGAGAAGAAATCTCTCCTAATTTCCAACCTGAACCTCCCCTGAAGCAACTTGAGGCCATTCCTTCTAGTCCTATTGCTAGTTATCTGCAAGAAGAGGCTGACCCCCAGCTTCCCACACCTTCTAGATATAGAGAGCAATAAGGTCTCCCTGGAGCCTCCTCTTCTGTAGACAAAACGAGCCTAGTTCCCTCAGCCACTCCTCGTAAGACTTGTGTTTCAGACCCTTCACCAGCTTTGTAGCCCATCTCTGGACATGAACCAGGGCCTTGATGTCCTTCTTGTAGTGAGGGACCCAAAGCTGAACACATTACTTGAGGCACAGCCTCACCAGAGCAGAGTACAGGGGGACGATTACCTCCCTAGTCCTGCTGTCTACACTATTCCTGATACAAGCCAGGATGCCGTTGGCCTTCTCGGCCACCTGGGCACATCGCTGGCTCATGTTCAGGTGAGCATTGACCAACACCCCCAGATCTTTTTCCTTTGCACAACTTTCCAGACACTCTGCCCCAAACCCATAGTGTTTCATATGGGGTTGTTGTGCCCCAAGTGCAGGACCAGGCACTATTGTTCTGCAGTATTTTCTGATATTCCTGGTCTAGTTTTATTTGTTAGTTTGATTCTATCTCCATTATAGATAGTTTGTGTTTGGTATTATCTTTACATGCATTTTTTTTTGTCTTTTTTTAACCAAAGAACTTCCATACATTTCAACATAGCATTTCAAGACTTCTACAGAAGTGGTCACCTTAAAAATGCTACAGCGTCCTATTCTTGACCACACATATGTATATTTCAGGGTGTGTGTTCTGGGAGGGTGAGAATAAGGGACAAGGTCCCCTTTGGATCAAAGGGCAGGTTGTACAGCTGTTCATCAATAATATAACAATAAAGCTTTTATAAGTCAGTAGGTAATGGTTTATTCATTACAGTTGGAATTGCATACTCTTATCTAATGGAAGATGTGATTTTTTTTTTATAGATATTGTCTGATTGAGAGCTACAACCTGTCTTTTTTATTTTTTTATTTTTTTTTCTATCTGACAGCCATTTTGAGCAAGAATTACTGCCATATTAGGAAATTTTACCTAGAAAGTTTAAGATTTAAAAGGTAGCTCTCACTTCCAGGTTTTCTCCGCTCTGAGAAATATTGGTGCCTATGGAAGATGCATTGATGAAACCCATATAATTGCATATAACTGCCCACATAATTATTTGAGTATGTTCTGGGTTGACATTCATCAGCTGATAGAACCGCACGCAGCTAGTTACTCCCCCTCCTCAACAGAGTGAGAAAATAAGATGGAAAAGCTCATGGCACAAGACAAAAACAGGGAGATCACTTGCTGGTTATTGTTATGGACAAAATAGATTTCACTTGGGGAAAATAAAATTAATTTATTGCCAAAAATTAATTTTATTAAAAATGAACTGGGATGATGAGAAACAAAAAAATAAAAATACCTTCCCCCTGCCCCCCCTTTCCTCCCCAGTTTCAACATCAGTCCTTCACTCCAGAATCTTCTATCTCCTCCTCTTGAGTGGCACAGGGAAATGGAGGTTAGAATCATGTCATAGAATCATAGAATGGATTGGGTTGGAAGACCTTAAAGTTCATCTAATTCCAACCTCCCTGCCATGATCAGGGATGCCATCCACAAGATCAGGTTGCCCAGAGCCTCATCCAACCTGGTGTTGAACACCACCAGGGATGGGGCATCCACAACCTCTCTGGGCAACCTGTTCCAGTGCCTCACCACCCTCTGAGTAAAGAATTTCCTCCTAACATCTAATCTAAATCTCCCTTCTTGTAGTTTAAAACCATTCCTTCTTGTCCCGTCACTATTTGCCTGCGCAAAAATGTCACTCTCCATCTTTTTCATAAGCCCCGTTTAGGTACTGAAAGGTAGCAATGAGATGTCTCCAGAACCTTTTTGTCTCGAGACTGAACATCTCCAACTCTCTCAGCCTTTCTTCATAGGAGAGGTGCTCCAGCCCTCTGATCATCCTTTGCCCCTCCTCTGGACCTGCTCTAACAGGTCTATGTCCTTCTTGTTCTTGGGGTCCCAGATCTGGAGCAAGTACTCCAAGTGGGGCCTCTCAAGGGCAGAGTAGAAGGGGTAATCACCTCCCTTGACCTGCTGGCCATGCCTCTGTTGATGCAGCCCAGAATGCAGTTGGTCTTTTTGCATACTCCTGGGTTTTTTCGAGCTTTTCATCCACCAGAACCCTCAAGTCCTTCTCTGCAGGGCAGCTCTCAATGAGTTCTTGTCCCAGTCTGTTTTTATGTATGGGATTGCCCCAAACCAGCTGCAGGACCTTGCACTTGGACTCATGAACCTCATTAGGTTCACACGGGCCCACTCCTTAAGCCTTCCAGGTCCCTTTGGATGGCATCCCTTCCTTCTGTTGTATCAACTGCACCACTCAGCTTGGTGTCAACTGAAAATTTGCTGAGGGTGCACTTGATCCCACTGTCTATGTCATTAATGAAGATTAAAATTGATTAAGATTTAATATCTTAAAACAGACCAGGGTCAGTACGTAACAGTTCTTCTCTGCTGCTCCTTCTTTCTCACACTTTTCCCCTTCTCCAGCACAGATCCCAGAGAGGCCACAGTTCCTACCAGAAAAGCTGCTTTTACATAAGATGCTCTCCACAGGCTGAAAGGGAATCTCTGCTCTGGTACTCGGAATATCCCCTAGTCCTCCTTCTTCTCTGACCTTCCTGCCTGCAGAATTGTTCCTCACATTTTACTTCACTCTCTTGCAACAGCTGTGCAGCATTTTTTACCCTTTCTTAAATACACTATCACAGATGCATTACCAGCTTGGCAATTGGGATCAGCCTTTGGCCAGTAGTTAGTCTGTTGGAGCCATTTGGAAACAGCAGCCACTGGCCTCTTCTCATAAAGGCCCCTCTTGATGTCTTTTTGCTGCCAACACCTTGAGATCTACACCCATCACAATGCACTAAGTTTTTCTGTTTATTTACATAAAAGAGAAAACATTATAAAAAGCTTGATTCCTCAGTGATCTGACTTTTCGTTACTAGTGAGCATCACAGAATCACAGAATCATCTAGGTTGGAAGAGACCTCCAAGATCATCTAGTCCAACCTCTGACCTAACTCTAACAAGTCCTCCACTAAACCATATCACTAAGCTTTAAATCTAAATGTCTTTAAAGACCTCCAGGGATCAGCAGCAGAAAAACATTTATAAGACCACTCAGTGCCAAAACAGAAGAAAGTATACTTAGCACGGCAGCCTGGCAGAGCAGTGTAACTCTGACCCATATCTGAAAGAACTTTAATTCTCACATCAACAACAGTTCATATATTTTCTAAAAAACTACTATTTGGGGCATGTGTATATGTTGTGGTTTAACCTGGCAGGCAGCTAAATACGATATGTCTACTCATTCACTCCCTTGCAGTGGGATGGAGGAGAGAATCAAAATAAGGTAAATCTTGTTGGTTGAGATAAGAACAGTACAATAACAAAAACAACAACAAAAAACAAGTGATGTACACAATCTCACTCACCACCAGACAACTAATCCCCGAGCAACAACAGCCCCCCTTTCCCACTCCCCACCACCCTCACCCCCTCTTCAGCTAACTCCCCACAGTTTTATTGCTGAGCATGATGTCATATAATATGGAATATACTTTTAGCCACATGGGTCAGCCGCCTTGGCTGTGTCCCCTCCCAGCTCCTTGTGTACTCCCAGAATCCTCACTGGCAGGGCAGCATCAAAAGCCAGGAAGTCTTTGACTTTGTGTAAGCACTGCTCAATAACAACTAACACATCAGTGTGTTATCAACATTATTTTCATTCAAAATCCAAAACAGAGCATAACACCAACTGCTATGAAGAAAATTAACTCTGTCTCAGCTGAAACCAGGACAACATGGTGCAAAATAAAACATAGGACAGATTTTCCTGATTAAAGAAAAAGGGCGTTAAGTAAAGGATCTCATATTTATTTCATACTTCTGTGTGTTACCCTCTGATCACTTTGAAACCCTATGCTCACCCTGCTTCTTTAATTTGTGGCCTCTTAATTCCATACAGCAATATTTCTGTTCTGACTCTGCTGCTACTGAATTTGCTTTGGAACTTCTGAAGAAAATGTCTTTTGCCTTATACATCAATGAAAATTCTGACCTTGTGATTGGTTGATTGCAATCAATGGCTTTCATAGTGTATCTGAGGGATGTTGCTTGACAGTTGGGATCAAAATTCTGAACCAAGTGAGCAAAAGTTAAAAAAGATAAGATAATATAAGTTAAGATAAAAGTCATTATATTAAGTCATTATATTCCGTCCCCCCCCCAAGCCCTTCACAGAAATATTTTCTTATTCACAGAAATAACAATTTACCAATATGTTTCTTGTCTGTTTAAGTTAATACCAAATTTCAAGCAAATCATTTCTACTTTCATGAAGTATGTTAAGTCTATATTTGTCTCAGATGATGTGATGCTATAGATAATTGTCATATTCACATTTTTTATGTTGTTCCATTCCTCTGTCTTCCTCTTTCTTCTCTTGTTCTTTTCCATAGTGAGGTCACCTGGAAGTTGTTTGTATATCTATAGCTGGGGTGATCTAAGACTAGAATGGGGCAACCTAAGAGGAGAACTAGGTGACTAGGATCTTCGACCAGTTTCTAAAACATGCCATATTAGTGGCAATAGAATATGGGTTGATTATAGCACACGTTGTAGTTTTGACACTTGAACAATGCATGTATATGTTTACATTTGCTTAAGCTCTTTACTTGAATACATGTATGATTCTTTGCTTATTTATTCTTGATCTATCAACACCTTTTTCAAACATAATTACTTTCCCTGTGGCACAGACAACATCTTCCCTGGAGTAATCTTCAGTCTCAGTAAACACAGAATCAGTTGGAATCAAATTGTGCCTTAGGATGCTCAGGCATGTTTTATACTGAAGTCATTAGAGTTCCTGGCCAATAAGTCATCAGGGGCAGAATTTCTCCCCAGTTGTTTAGGTCGCAAGTCACTATCTTCTCAATCAGAAATCGTTAGAGGAACCTGTCCTGTTTTCTCTTGGAATCAGAATTTCCTGAGCTGTTTTAAGAATTTAGGGTGCAGAAAGAACATATTGCTGATATTAGAGGTAACTTCTGGAGAGCAGAAGTACTTTGTTGAAATGATATTTTACTATTGACTTGAGTCTTATAATTTTGGGAAAGGTAAAGAACTCAACAAAGAACTGTCTGTGTAGTTTGGCATATACTTATCTCATCTTGGTGTTGAGATGCATATAAATCAGAATAAGCCAGATACTTAATACAGTCTTCCTCTGTCACTGTAACACAAGAACAGAAAACTGAGGAAACCAGAATTTGGGCTGGGTAGGAAAGGAAGTGAAAGGCTGCACACTTTCTCTGTTTTTAGTACAATGTTTGACTACTGGCAATGGTTCATTTCCATCAGAATCTTTTTCTTTATTACTCTCAGTTGGTATCCTAGTGAAAGACAGTGTAGAGTTGAAATACAGAAGAAATTCAGGAAAAGACATTTGTGAATATTGAGAAAAACAGGGAATTAAATAGCACCAATGACAACCTTGTGATTTCAGAGATACAGAAGACTAAAAAATGTAGATTATAATTCTGTGGGACAGGAAAAAAAGATGGGCGTGTAGCATTGTCTGGAGCAGGGAAAAGATAGGAGGCCACAGAGAGTGAACAAAATCAACAGTAAGATGAGAGAGTGCAGGAGATAAAGAAAAGTGGGAATTGATTCCCTCAGCAAAGATGGGGCCAGGGTAAAGAACAGGAAAAAGATAAGCAAAGAATGACTTGAAGAGGGGAAATATAATCTGCATTCTTAAAAAAAAAAAAAAAAAAGACCCTGGAAACTACAGGACAGTCAGTCTCACCTCTGTGTCAAGCAAGATCGCTGGGTCATCAGACTTGTCAGGCATGATCTACTCTTAGTGAAGTCACGGTGGCTGTCACCAAACACCTCCTTATCTTCTATGTGCCTTAGCATAGTTTCCAGGAGGATCTGCTCCATGATCTCACGGAGGTGAGACTGACTGGCCTGTAGTTCCCAGTGTCTTCCTTTATTATTTCCTTAAAGTTTATGTTTCCCCCTCTTCCGTTCAGTGGGAACTTCACCACACTGCTATGACTTATCAAATTTGACAGATAGTGCTTTAGCAACTTCACACACCAGTTCCTCAGGACCCATGGATGTATGTCATCTGGTCCCAAGGACTTACATACTGTTCAGGTTCCTTGGATGGTCTAAGACATGATCTTCTCCTACGCTGGGCAGTTCTTCATTCTGCCAGTCCCTGCCTTTGCCTTCTGGGACTTTGGCTGCATGGCTAGACCTCTTGCTGGAGAAGACTGAAGCAAAAATGTCATTGAATACCTCAGCTTTCTCCATATCCTGGATAGCTAGGTCTCCCATTTCCTTATGGAAAAGGCCCACAATTTCCCCAGTCTTCTTTTTATCACTGAAGTACCCATATAAGCCTTTCTTGCTGCCCTTGATATCCCTGACCAAATTTAATTCAAACAGAGTTTTAGCTTTCGTAGAATAATAGAATGGCTTGGGTTGGAAGAGACATTGAAGATCATTTAGTTCCAACCCACCTGCCATAGGCAGGGATGCCACTCACTAGATCAGGTTGCTCAGGGCCTCATCTAACCTGGTGTTAAACACCTCCAGGGATGGGACATCCACAGCCTCTCTGAGCAACCTGTTCCAGTGCCTCACCACCCTCTGAGTGAAGAATTTCCTCCTAAAATCTAATCTAAATCTCCCCTTTTTAGTTTAAAACCATCCCCCCTTGTCCCATTATTATCTGATTGAGCAAAAAGTCACTCTTCATCTTTTTTATGTCCCCTTTAAGTACTGAAAAGCCACAATGAGGTCACCCAAGAGCCTTCTCTTCTGTAGACTGAACAGCCCCAGATCTCTCAGCTTTTCTTCATAGGAGAGGTGCTCCAGCCCTCTGATCATCTTTGTAGCCCTCCTCTGGACCATTCTAACAAATCAACATCCTTCTTGGGCTGGGGCCTCCAGACCTGCATGCAGTACTCCAAGTTAGGCCTCACAAGGGCAGAGCAGAGGGGAAAATCTCCTCCGTCAACCTGATGTCCACTCCTCTTTTGATGCACCCTGGGATGCAAATGGCCTTCTGGGATGCAAGCACAGCCTAACCTGATCCCTGACTGTACAATTTCTCTGTATTCCTCCTAGGTTACCTGTCCTTGATGCATATCGTACAGTCAAATGTTGTTGAATGTTATTTGCGCGACATCTCTATTATTTAACACTGTTTAAAATCCACTCTAATTTATTTCTACTCAGCATGTTTTCTGATTGCAATTATCTCTTTATTCTTATCTTTCACTACAAATCTTAATGGCAGTTGTGATTACGATTCTGTTGCTTATTGATTATGTTGATATGTGCATAGTAAGTTATTTATGTACTTAATTTAAGTTAATTTTATTTGAAGGGTTGAAACAGATGTTGTGGAGTTGTGATTTCCCACAGACTGTTCAATGAAGTGTCACTTACTCAAGGCTTTTTCCTTCCAGAAGCCTTCTTTTTCTTTGCCAGTATGTTCCTGTACGGGCCTGCATGAGAAAATCACTTTCATAACTAATACAAATATACATTATGAGATTTATGGTTCATTCTCTCCCTGTTGGATATGTACTGTACTTTGTTACCAAAGCCACTGAAAATCTTTTTGGCTCTGGCTCTGCATACATTTTACATGCATTCAGATACTTACTCAGAGTAGTATATCACAATTGTCTGTGATATGTGTGTGTGCACATGAAAGTAATGTATATCAACTAACGATTTATGAGTATCCTTGAAGTCTTTCCACAAAGCAGCATTTAACATGAGCATCCACTATGAAGACCTCTAAAGGTTACTAGTAAGTCAGGTTGATGGCTGAACTTGATATTCTTGAAAGTATTTTCAAACCTAAATGATTCTGTGATTTTATACAGAGCCTCTCCTTTCTCCTTGTATAGTCACACTTTATTTTTTGTCCTGTTTTCTAAAGGAGAGAGCAGTTCTCTGTTACTGATAGTCAAAGCAATCCAACACCGTCCATGAACAAAGGGCTTGCAAGGACTGTAAATCTTTCAAGATCTTTGTGTCTGTATTGCTGGTACTCTTCTGTCCTGCCTCAAATACTAAGTTTCTTTTGGTTTCCTAGGTGAGGAATAAGACGTTTAAATAGTCTATGGAAAAATCATAATTGTATAATTGTACTCCTGGTACTGTGATAAGATTTATTCCTTGCATTCACTCCTCGTTTTTTTGTCCTCTCACTTAAAACTGGCCATTCTGATAATTATGCTAACGGTATCGTTAAACTGAAATCGAAATTGCCTGGAGAGGGGACAATGACTACATTTTTATTTGTTTATTTATTTATTGAAATATAATGTTATTTATTAAATATGAAACACTTTTGATTTGTATTTTCCAATGAATATTCTAGAGAATAGTATTCTTTACTTGACATTGCTAGTTGGTCGAGGGAAGTGATTGTCCCACTCTACTCTGTGCTGGTGTGGCCTCACCTCAGGTACTGTGTGCAGTTCTGGGCACCACAGTACAAAAAGGACGTAAAACTGTTGGAGAGTGACCAGAGAAGGGCTACAAAGAGGGTGAAGGGCCTAGAGGGGAAGACATATGAGGAGCGGCTGAGGTCCCTGGGCCTGTTCAGCCTGGAGAAGAGGAGGCTGAGGGGGGACCTCAACGCAGTCTACAACTTCCTTGCAAGGGGGAGTGGAGAGGCATGTGACCTATTCTCCGTTATCACCAGTGACAGGACCTGCGGGAATGGGAGGGGGAGTGGAGGGGAAGGCACCAATCTATCTTCTGTAGTGACCAGTGATAGGACCCGTGAGAATGGTGTCAAGCTGAGGCAGGGGAGGTTTAGGCTAGACATCAAGAAGAGGTTCTTCACTGAGACAGTTGTCTCACACTGGAACAGGCTCCCCAGGGAAATAGTCACTGCACCGAGCCTGTCAGAGTTTAAGAAGCGTTTGGACTGTGCGCTATGTCACATGGTCTGAATTTTGGGGTAGACCTGCGTGGTGCCAAGAGTTGGACTTGATGATCCTTATAGGTCCCTTCCAACTTGGGACATTCTATGATTCTATGATTCTATTTCCGTAGTCTAATTCGTTAACCTGCAAAAGTCTAGTATTTTCTTTGCACATCTGCAGTATATTCTGCAAACTACAATATGTTTTAGGAGATATTTCCTTTGGTCTCATGCAGGGAGGTGAAAGTACAAATGCAGGATCACCTATGCTAATTTTATTGTACTAAGGCAGATCCTTGCACTTTTATTTTTATAAGTAGTTGTCATACACTTTGTTTTATAGTAGTGTGAATTCCTTGCAGTTTTTATATACTTTACTCTTGAAAAGGCTTTAGCCATTCTCTGTATTGCTACTTAATGGGAAATAAATAAGGGATATAGTACCTTGTTGTTTTAGATTATGATATGGTTAGTGTCCTGTATAGGAAATATGTGATCACTGATTTGAGGTCATAATGAGTCCTGCTGTAGGCAATTCAGTTTCCTTCAGTAAAGAGAAGCATCTTATTGCTGATGCTACAATTTCAGGTTCAAGAAAGTTTTGGTGTTTTTGTTTTTTTTTAGTTGGTTGGTTGTGGGGTTTTTTTGTTTGTTTTTATTTTTTGGTGGTGGTGGTTGTTTTGTTTTCTTAATACAGGTATTGTCTTTGTTAAAATTAGAAAGAGGAAATTAAACAGTGTAGCCCTCTGAAAGGTACTGATATGAAAACATAGTTTTGAATGCTATATTTACTAGTCTTGTCTTCATATTTGCTCAAAGTTTGGAAAGTTTAATTTCTTACACATAGAATGAATTTGTATATCATTTGATCTGAAAACAAAAAATAAAAATCTGGAAATATTAATATAAGCCCACTTTATGAAAGATGAAAGCAGAATGTGAGGTTTTTGTCGTAAGGAAATTGGTTTTTCCTTATTTTTTGAGATCTTCATCTCTGTTTTCCTCCTGTTCTCCCCCTGAACCCAGTGCAGAGAGGTTTGGGTCTGTGATTAAGAATGGTCTAGGTAACAGAAATAATGAAAAAATATAATCTCTATAGATATGAGACCTTGTTGTCACTTATGTTGTCACTTATGCTTTTTTTGGGGGAAGATACTTTTTCCATTTAAGATAGGGAAAACTCAAGACATTTACTTCATACAGTAGTCATTTCAAACATATCACAAAATGAAGAACAAAGCAGTCAGACTGCTAAAACATTCAACAACATATTATTTACTATATATACTTTGTGAATGTTTTTTATTTTATTTTTTCAGAACATGAATATCTGTTTACACTGTCAGAAAACACACGAAGTTCTAAAAAATACTTTGCATATATATATGTACTCAGTATCTAATTTTGCAGACTTTTTTTTTTTTTTCTTACATTGCAGGTTCTGTTGGTCTGCAAAAAAGCTGGGGCATACAAGGTATTTTGATTTTTGCTATGACAGCTGTATTGATTATAACTGTTAAATGAACCTCAATTACTTTGGGATCTCATGGGGGGGGCAGAGGGAGGGATGATCAGGGAGTTGCATTTTTTTTTTGTTTTTTTTTTTTTAAGTTTGGTTGTTTGCTTTCAGTATAATATTCAAGGTTTTGGAAAACTATATCACAGAATCACATCTTCATAAGCTTGATTTTGACAGGTTATATTTGTTATAGAGGCTGATCTCTGAATGAACAAATACTAGCATTTAAGATTAATCTTGTATTATTTATAGTATGTGATTTAACCTTATTCATTCCAGCTCTTCCACAAGGGTGATCTCCAGGGAACGTAAGAAGTTCTAAATGTAAGGAAAAGAGAATATATGCCTCTTTTTTTTGGTCACACATTGTGAACTGCACTAGACTGGTAGGTCCTGGTAACGATGAAATGTTGGAGCTGAGAATGGGTAGGATATCACATATTTGATTAAAAATAATAATAATAATAATATAGAGATAGCGACCCTCTAATAGCCAACCAGCTGAATTTCATCAGCTGAATCTCTTTTCTGTAAGTATGGAAGAGCAAATTTTTTGCTTGTGTATTGTTTCTTATCTCCTTACCCTGCCTGTGCCTCAAAGATATTGGCAAACTCAAATAACTCCAATCAGCCACAAAACATGCAACTATTATATTTGGAATTAAAAAAGGAGTTTGAAAGATGATCTTTTGCTACTTACATAATGGAATCTCAGAGACTGTCTTAAAGGGCTTACGCAAAGATGTGCACAGCAATTGTCTATCTTTGTACTGCCAGAGGATTCTTAAGTCATGTACTGCCATGTTCCAATTTATTTTGAGACTGTAATTACTGTAGAATATGGATCAGCTGTAGCATTCATATGTCTGAAATGCATGTTTCAACAGCTCAGACAAAGGCATGCAGTACAGAAGGCCTACCCTTTATAGCTGCCCAAAACCATGCCATTCTATGGAGCTTCTAGTACCGATATCACCAGAATTACCTAGCTGAAATGGAGAAAGAAATAAATGGAGAAAGTCTCTCAGAGCAATAAATATGAAGGAAAAAATAGAAAGATTGTCTGTCTTGATGTAATACTTCATGTAAGTGGCATTCAAAATAAAAATTAAATTTTTTATAATGATAGATGTAGTTTTAACATTTAGTCTTCTGCCTTTATTTGTCAATCTAGGTGATATATCTTGATAAATTGGAAATCTCTGGAATTTGAGGTATGGCAGAAGTGTGTTGTTGACAGGCTAACTTGTTTCAACCTGTTGAAGAAATATTTTCCCATTGCTTTCCATCCAAAAACAACAAAAGCAGAAACTAATATTCAAAGAGCCAGAATAACAATTGTTATTAATATACAGTACCCTTCTAGATATTTATTGCTGAAGTACAACTTCTGGTTTGGATGAATCCACTTTCGTTGTAGTTTATTAGCAAACAATGATTATTGTTTGGCTCTAGTGTTTACAAACTGTAATTCTTCATCCTCTTATCTTTTGTTTATGAGACAATGCCAAATTAGAGAAACAAATTGTCCATTGTTTTTAGTTGGAAAATCTCTACACTTTACATCATACTAACTCTTCCATGAAACAACAGTGTTCAATGTTCTGCTCTGACTACCGTGTACATCCAATCTGCCTTCATCTCATATCAGAGGACCTGGTGTCTCACACTCTGGCAGCTGTGTTTTTAAACACAGTTTTAGAAATATGCTGACCCACTAAAGTCAATGGGAGATTTGCCTTTTACTTCAGAGAAGCCAAGATTTTATCCTTTCTGTTCACCGTGTTGATAGTTTTGGTCACACCTGTGCTAAGCAAATAGAAAGCTGAAGAGAGTAGATTCCTTCTATTCATCCTTCTTTCACAGGAAATAATTTTCAGAACATCAAAAATACTTAGTCTGAAATTGAACTGTTCAAGTCCTGCTGTTCTCTTTTTCATAACTGTCAAATTAAAGTGAAATATTTTAAGAAAGGAAAAATTATACTAGCATGCTATCTTTCATTATCACTACATCTGCTACTGAGTTCCACATGTAACTACAAGGAAGGCTACTTATTCTAGTCATTTTCCTTCCATTTTTCTTAAATTACTACAATGGTGCTTAGATTTAATTATCAGATTCATACTACGCTAGTGTGAAGGTGGCTTTTACAACAAAAAGCAAAAAAAAAAAAATGTGGTAAACGCATACAGTTTAGTATACATACAGTTTAGTAACAAGCATCAGGACACCTTTCACACATAGAAGCTATATCAATACAGTCCTGGTTTTTAGTTTAATGATACATCCCTACATGATATGAGCTTTTTGGCCTTACAGGTGTCAGGCTCCTACTGAATGCTGTTCTGCTTCTTTGCTATCCCATCTTCACCCAGAATTCACTGTTTCTTTGCAAGAACATTGTAAAAGTTTGTGTGTACATTCATTATGTAAGCCACACTTTGCATAAAATGCAAGGACATCCTGGAGAGGCTGAGTGACCTTTGAGGAGGACCTCATGAGAGGCTGAGTACAGTAGAAAAACAGACTTTCTCAAGTTGTGATCTGACAATAGAGAGGGTATCTTTCATGTCATCTAGCATTATTAGTAACTCTGCGTTGTATTTGTAATGTCACAGGGGCACTGTGCTTTTCATAAGAAATTATTAGTGACAGTTGATGAGAAACCTAAAGTAGCGAAATGATTAAAAACACACCTGTGATCATATTATCAATAAAAATTAAAATGGTCTACCTCAACTGACTTTCTCTGCTGTCATGTAGCGTGCACAATTTCCATGGTAATGAAGTATTTATGCCGCTTATGTTAGCCTTAGATAATGTGTTCCCCTCAGGTGTATGTTTTTTTATCATCATCCATTTTACTGTATGAATGTTGACATTGTGGGTGATTGGAGATGTGCAATAGTCCTCGGTTCCTGCAAATAGTTGCTCTCTTCCCCCTTGGTACATAGGTATTTATAGCTCTACCACAAAGTCACAAAATGATTGCTGTAGATGTCAGTATATTCAAGCTTTTTTTTAAAAAAAGACTTAGTAGATTAATTGATAGCGAAAAGGGATGATATGAAAGTCTTAACTCATATAATACGTTCACTCATAAACCTCAATTCTATATACCAAATATATTTTTCAACTCTGAAAATAAATGTTGTGGGTTCTTTTTCAGTAAAAAGACTGAATATTTTTAAAAGCTAATGTTTTTATGATACATATATTTTAAAGATATCATTAAAATCATACTTCTCTTTGTTTTATTCAACACTTTGTTCCTTAGCCTGGAGTCTTCAAACCAGTTAAAATTGTCATGTTGTATAATGCTGAAGAGGTAATCAAAGAAAAAAAACCTCCATACGTGCAAAGACACATAGTCTTGTAGTACAATTGAATGAAATACATGGAATTCACGTAATAGAACCACGTTACTTTGAGAACAGTCTGTAGATGTGCTGAGACATTTGGGGGAAGTGTCAAATGCAGAAGTCTACATTTTAATAGTTCACTTCTCAGCATTGTGTCAGTCTGCTCAGCTTGTAGTAACTTTTTAGTAACTTTAAAGTTTTGCTTAGAGATTTCTCCTTTTTCTGTCTTTCTTTTTCTTTCTCTTTTTTTCTTTTTCTTTCTTTCTTTCTCTCTTTCTCTCTTTCTTTCTTTCTTTCTTTCTTTCTTTCTTTCTTTCTTTCTTTCTTTCTTTCTTTCTTTCTTTCTTTCTTTCTTTCTTTCTTTCTTTCTTTCTTTCTTCCTTCCTTCCTTCCTTCCTTCCTTCCTTCCTTCCTTCTTTCCTTCTTTTTCATTTTTTTTCTTTCAATAAAGATGAAGATGTACCAGCGATAATATTTTATAGCAAGGGTTCCTGACCAAAATGTCTTTCGCTTTATACTGTTTCCATTTAAAAATCCTTTTCCATTAACCTTTCTTCTTCTTTTTACAAATGTCAAGTAGCTCTATAAGAAAATGTTACAACATCTAAATATCACACTTTTATAAGACTGCAAACTCCATCTTACTGTAAAAGAACCTTATTTAATTAGTAATCTCTTTCTGAGATGGAAATCATTTATTTGAAATTAGTATTTAATACCTAATACTGTAAAATATGATGATAAATGGGAGTTAACAGAACATTAACTTCTAAAAGTTGAATTGCATCTAAAAGCGATACATGATGCGTAGTCACAAAAGAAAAGGCACAACTGATGATCAATCCTTTGTCCTCTGCAATTAAAAAAAATAATAAAAGAATACAGAGAATAAAGAATATTTTATAAATTGATTCAAAAGTCAAAATAACTCACACACTTCTGTTACCATTATTAATTTTTTTCAAAATAATGTAATGATGATAGCACAGATGAATTATACTAATTCTTAATAAATCCATTTAAGAGGACATTACACTTTATCTTTGCTGAGAATATTTGTATCACTCAAATTCAGAACTTTTTGTCAAAAGCATGGTGTTAAATCTCAAGGTTAAATAAATGTCAAAGGTCCGTTTTGTTCGATCATATCTGAAAAAGTCACTAAAGGGCAACAGCTGAGACCTAGCAAGATCAAAATGCAGAATCTAAATGTGTAAAGAGAAAGTAGAAGGGTGACTAATGGCTACAGAACAAATCAGGACTTGATATTACCTAACTCCATAGGAAACAAGTTTTCATTAAGTTTCTAAGTCAAGTGGCAAAGAATAGGAATGTAATGAGGGAAAGTGTTTTGATGGCTAATATGAATGGGTGAAAATGTCTCTATATTAGAGGATTATACACTAGAGAAAAAAAAATGTAAAATGGAAGACAATCTGGTTTCATCAGAAAAATGGTACATCTTTTTCATACACGAATGTTAGACATCTAGTGTAATTTGGATTTTATACTTTGATTTAAAGAGATCCAAGGTTCTACTTCTTTCAAATTGTTATTTCCCTAATTTCTCAAAGTGTACCTTTTGAAATCAAAGTCTAGCTACCGCTTGGTTTTTTCCATCATTTTAATAAATTTGATCCAAGATTATTTCCTATTTCCAGTTCTCCTCTGATTTTCTTTCATTGCTTAAGGTTAAAGTATGTTTATACTTACTGAAATCTCTTTTGTATTTATCCATAACCTAGCAAAATATTTAAGCATATTCAAAGCTTTAAGCATGAGTGATCTCGTTGACCTTAATGAACCAAAAGTGCTTGACGCATTTACTAATGCTTTGTGAATACACATATGCTTACTGTTTCACTTAATCTGGACAGTAATTTGGTTTGGCTTCATGTGATGGAGAAGATCAAATAAATGCCACCGACGTCTATTTAAAAAGTTTTTCAGAACATTAAAAAATAAATGTTTTTGTTGTTCTTTCATGTCTTGTTAGTGTTCAAAAAAGTAAAAATACACTTTCTAGCTGATATACTAATGACTATTGAGAAATTGTCCATTTACTTTCATAAATAAGTGGCATTTTCATAAAAAAATCTCCCTCATTTCTTCTACTGATTTCATTGCAGTTGAGGTTCTGCTAATTTCATTGTAGTTGAGGTCCCTCAAATGGTAAGATTTAGTACTTTGCATTAGTTAACACTTCTTTGTTTTGAAGTTTATGAATATAACATGCATTGAGATGTGTTTGGCCACCTGTCAACTTTAACATCAGAAAAACAAGTATTATCCATGCTTTTAAGTGATTTCATTACCTTAATCAATTCATCTCAAAGGGATTGACTTGTAGACTTTTGGGCAAAGTTTCTCTGGAAAATAAAATAAATTCTACAGAAAACTTGTCTAAAAAGATGCTCACATAGAAGAAATCATCAGAAAGTATTTCTTAAGTGTTGTTCCTGTCATGAATCCCTACAACTTAGATTATTAATTTATTTTGCAGTACTGTAAAAGAAGCAGGATGCATTCATGAATCCCGTGTGAGCAACCTGATAATTTGGATATCACCGTACATTATGTGTACTAATTAATTGAGGGCTAATGTGTAATATAAGTCCTTAGAGCAGAAGTGAATTAGATTCAGTGATGCTGGAGATCTAGTATAGTTTAATGGTCTGCTATTATGGTATTAGTATTAATATAGCCTTGTTATACTCAACATACAACAGTAATCCATCTAGAAGCATAACATTCTTTCCAGGTGCAGCTATTCAGTAAAGGAAGGGAAATGAAATTTACTGGAAGAGTTTGTCTGACATTTTACACTGAGTACAGGTATATATAAACGGCAATTGTTTTCCAGAAGTCTGTTTTTGACCTTCCACAATCTATTTTTTTTTAATTAGATGTTAATTACATTGCTTGCATAAATCTTTAAGTCAGCAGGTTAATTTTCTAACTTTGTTTTATATCAACAGAAAAAAAACATGAAAGGGTCCTTGTTATGGTTTAACCCAGTGGGCAGCTAAACACCACATAGCCGTTCGCTCACGCTCCCCCCTCCCTCTGTGGGATGGGGGAGAGAAACAGGAAAGTGAAGCCTGTGAGTTGAGATAAAGACAGTTTATTAAGACAAGAAAATAATAATAACAATAATAAGAATAATGGTAATAGTACTACTAACAATAATGTGTACGAAACAAGTGATGCACAATGCAATTACTCGCCACCCACTGACCGATGCCCAGCCTATCCCCGAGCAGCCGGCCCCCCAGCCCGGCTAGCTACCCCTATATATTGTTTAGCATGACATCAGATGCTATGGAATACCCCTTTGGCCAGTTTGGGTCAGCTGTCCTTGGTCTGTCCCCTCCCAGATCCTGCTGCGCCCCTAGCCTGCCCGCTGGCGGGACAGAGTGAGAAGCTGAGAAGTCCTTGGCTTAGTGTAAGCACTGCTCTGCAACAATTAAAACATCAGCATGTTATCAGCACTTTTCTCATCCTAATCCAAAACATAGCACCCTACCAGCTACTAAAGGAAGATTAACTCTGTCCTAACTGAAACCAGGACAGTCCTACGTGACGTCACTCAACACACCGAAAGATAAGATGCTTCTCTGAATCTCTCTGGAAATTATTCATTCTTGACCAGTCTCACTGAACTCTCTGATGACATCTATATTTTTTGACCATTCTTCCCTCTTCCTTCTTTCCTCTGCATTCATCCTAGGCCTCCAAAAGTTATCAAGTTGTTTTTGTACCTATTGCAACAGTGAATATTCAATCATTTCTAATTTTATTCTGGGAGATGCTGCTTCCTCTCTCATCCCTTTTCAAATTAATGATGCTGTTTTAGGTCTTCTCTCTCATGTGTCTCTTCACTGAATCTTGAGTGATCAATTTTTTTGCTTATTACTCTGTAGATATTTTTCCTTCTCTGATTTCTTATTTCTTATTTCACCTTCCATTATAGGAGACCTCTGAGGTCTCTTCCAGGACATCCCATCTTTCATCTGGGGAGTATATACAAGACTTGCCAAGTGATAAGCTCTTTTATCTTTTCTTCTAATTTAGTTCACCATTCTGCCTTATCACCTAAAATCTAAGAGATGGGAGCTTAACATTGTTCCTCTTCTGTTTCAGTTTCTATTCTGTCTCTGAGTTATCTAATAAATTAACATTTTTTGTTTTTGTTGTTGTTGTCCTCAGTGCAAAACCCTAATACTTGTTTTAGTTGTTTCTTCTCTTCAGTATTAGAGTGCTTTCTCTGTCCTTTCCCTGTCCTGTCTCCATCTCCTTACCTTAAACTAAGAAAATTACACTAGTCTTTTCTCCCTCACTGCCATGCATAAATATCTTTTTCTTCAATAGAGCCTTCCTCCTCCTGATGCTTTTGAATTGTTGCTGAGCTAAGAGTTGTTTTTTTGTCCCCTTATGTTGATCATCTTTACTTTTTCTTATTGTGCTGTTCCAATTAATGGGACCAATCAGTCTAATCACAACCTTGTTTTCTTAGAAGAAACTTCTGACTTCCTTGGAGCTTTGTGGCTGTAGAATTCCTGTATTCTTTGGCACTTGCATTTCATAATACACATCTGATCTCTTTTCTTTGCCATATGCTTCAGGAGACACATCTTAATGTTTTGGCTCATACTTAGGGATCATTTGTGATGTTACATTAAATACAAAATGTCCCTCAAAAACATCTTAGGATACGTAGACACAAGTTACGAATACAGCCACAGCATTTTGATTTTGAATAACAGGCAGACCTGTGGGTAATTCAGCAAACGATATGCCTAATTTTGTATTGAAAGAGAGAAAATGTTTAACAATTGCATTTCCTGCTCTTGTTCTGATCACTATTGTTGCCAACAACAATGTTCTTGAAATTGCATTTGCTGTCTGTGACATTAACTGTTCTTGCCCAGTAGCTGGGAGATAAGATACCTAGCAGCAGGTGGAACTGGATCAAAAGCAAAACTGTGAAGTGCCACACTACAGGGAGAATCTACTTCAGATTTGTCTCAAGAAGACAAGGAAACAGAAAGTTCAAATGTAGAAATCATTTCTCTGTATCTAGTCTTAAGAGGGAAAGAATAAGTACTTGCTTCATTAACAGTCTCAAAAAATATGATGTTGATTCTGGTAAGTAATATTCTATGCACATTTGGTTCAATCCACATCAGTGTATGATTTTTTTTTTTTTTTAATATTTAGTCAAACAAGCATTAAAATTATTTGTAGTCACTCATCTGTCTATTCAGTAAACATCATAGTTTAAGTATGTCTTTTGGTCACTGTATGAAGTATCATATAGTAAAATTATTTTATTGAGCTACCCATGTTGGTAAACTGTGGTGTTACATATGATTTTCCATCCTAAAGACACAAGCCTAACATAATGGATTACCATTATCCCATTATCACTATTTAAGAAATATTTTAAAATTTATCTTCCATTTTAGAAAGATAACACATCTTCACTCTGCATTCAACTTGGTAAAGCTGAATGTGGGAAATAAGAAAATAATATATATATATATTTTTGTTTGCTTATGATTTTATATATTTATTTATTTTTATTTCAAGAACAGCATGAGAGCTGCTGGCATTTCTTTCCTTCTAACTGATGTAAATGAGAGCCTTTTAAAAATATATATTCGTGTGGCCTTCCATCTACGTTTTTTCAACTTCACTAGTCAGCATTCCTTGTACAATAGTCCAATCACTTCCTGTGATGCAGAATTGATTTTCTAACTATGTATTTAGCATTTTTCAATGGTAACTGTAGCTAGAAAGATTTGAATGACTTTAATTACCAGCAGTTTAACTTGCAGTTTTGTCTTGTAATTCACATTGATTAACTGTGAATATCCATTGCCTGGACAGGCTGTGAAACCACTTCTAACAAGAACGTATTCATCTACATTGAAATAAATAAATCACAATATACATACCTGCATGATAAATCTTTTCTTTAAAACATGCACCAACACACAATCAAGCAAGAACTGAAATGTGTGGAAACTTGATGAACTGAGTCACATGTTAGATTAAATAGAGTTATAAACACACTTGCAATAGATTCAAGCAGGTTTTTACAAATGCTGTACAAATATACGTTAACTAGTGTTTTTTGTTGTTGTTGTTGTTGTTGTTTTTTAACGGAGATTAAAATTCTTATCCATCAATATCTACATACTATTTACATACTGCCATGTATGATGGCAGTAGTAAGTACACCTGTGGGAGGTGTGCCCGGGTAGAAGAACTGCCCAGCTTAGTGGCAGAACTTAGGGAGAACTGTTTAGCTTAGTGGCAGAGCTTTGGGTGGATGTGGGTAGGTTGAGGAGACTCAGGGAGTGGGACACAGAGGCCGACTGGTGGAATCATACTGTACCATCCCTGAGATGGGAGTGTTGGACAGTCACAGCATGATACAAAGGATCCCCTTCCTTCTCTTCAGGGAGAAGACAGCGACTTAAGAGAATAGGGGGGAATGGAAGCAGGTTTCTGCTTGGGGTAGCAGGTTAATCCCCTCCCTTTCTAGCTCAACTTCCCAGGTACCCTTACACAATAGGTATGAGGCTCTGGAACTTGAAGTACACTCAAACAGTGTTGTGGATGATGGTCCATCTAGGTTGGAGGGGTTGGCTAGTGCAAGTCAGCCTAACCCCTCTATCATGAGCACCTCCACTGTGAAAATAATAATAATAATAAAGATGGGTTATTCTCACAGGTGACATCCTTCTGAGGGGAACAGAGGCTCCAATATGCTCACTAAACCCACCTCAGGGAAGTCTGCAGCCTCCCTGGGGCCTGGGTAAAAGACATTACCAGAAAATGCCAGGCTAGGATGATTATCTATTATTGTTTGTTGGTTTTTTTTTGTTTGTTTGCTTGTGGTTTTGTGTGTGTGTGTGTGTGTAGGCTGTGATGAAGTTGCAATGAGAAGTCCAAGGGCAATCAAAAGAGAATTCAGAGGCTTGGGGCAATTGGTTAAAGGATCAGGAGCACAGGTAGTGTCTTATTTTATCCTTCCAGTTGCAGGGAATTATAATGGAAGAACAGACACAGCTTATCAATATATGATTCCAAGGCTGATGTCATGGGCAATATTTTGGGGTTTTGATCACTGGATGGTGTATATGACACCAGGCCTGACGCCATCTGATGGGATGCACCTTTCTCAGAAAGGGAAAAGGATTTTTGCTCACAAATTAACAGGGCTGATCAAGAGAGCTTTAAACTGTATTTGAAGGGAGTAAGGGTATTACGCTCGCCAGTGATGAGCTATGGGACGACATACCAAAGTTTGAGGGACAGTGTGCTAGCAAAGTCCTTCAGTCTGCTCCACAGTGTGCTGGGCATAAAGAAGCACATTTGAAACATTTCTGCAGTAATGCATAAGCATGAGGAATAAGCAAAAGGAGCTAGAAGCTTTGGCTAGGTCCCAGAGCTACAATATCACTGGCATAATTGAGACTTGATATGAAGAGTACTGTGATTAGTGCGCTGTGGTGGATAGTTCTAGGTTCTTCAGAAGTGATACACAGGGCAGGTAGGGTGAGCAGATAGTGCTATATGTAATGGAAAGTTTTTTTTTTTTTTTTTTTTTATGGAGCTTACAGTTGGCGGTGATGTGGTTGAGAGCCTCTGTGTAAGGATTAAGACAAAAACAAAGTGGATATCATTGTGGGAGTCTACTACAGAATCATTCGCAGAATCATAGAATCATTTAGGTTGTAAAAGGCTCTTAAGATCATCAAGTCCAACCATCAACTTAACACTACCAAGTCCTCCACTAAACCATGCCCCTAAGCACCATATCCAGATGCCCCCAAATACCCCCAGGGATGGTGACTACCATTTTCCCAAGCAGCCTGTTCCATAGCTAATGAGTTGAGGAAAGTAATTGTCCTGCCCTGTTCTGGACTGTTGTGGCCTTACCTCGAGTGCTGCATGCAGTTTTGGGCACCACAATGTAAGGACAGAAAACTATTAGAGAACATCCAAAGAAGGTCAACAAAGATGGTGAAGGGTCTAGAGTGGAAGATGTATGATAACTAGCTGACGTTTGTTCAGTTTAGAGACTGAAGGATGACCTCATTGCACTTTACAACTTCCTCACAGGGGGGACTGGAAGGAGAGGTACTGATCTCTCTGGTGACCAGTGACAGGACAGCATGAAGCTGGATCAGGGGAGGTTCAGGTTAGATATTCTTTACTGACAGGGTAGTCAGCACTGGAACAGGCTCTTCAGGGAAGCGGTCATGGCACCAACTGCCTGAACAACAGATGTCAACTTAGCATCAACTGCCAAGTTCAAGGAGCATTGGGATAATGCTCTCAGATATAACATTTAACTTTTAGGTAGTCCCATGTATAGAGAGGAGTTGGACATGATAATCCATGTGAGTCCCTTCCAACTCATAAGATTCTATGTTTCTAAAACAGTTAAAGATCATCTAGTCCAACCTGCCTGACAAGAGCAGGGATACAGAATCAGAGAATCACAGAATCGTCTAGGTTGGAAGAGACCTCCAAGATCACCTAGTCAAACCTCTGACCTAACACTAATAAGTCCTCCACTAAACCATATCACTAAGCTCAACATCTAAACGTCTTTTAAAAACCTCCAGGGATGGTGACTCAACCACTTCCCTGGGCAGCCCGTTCCAATGCCTAACAACCCTTTCAGTAAAGAAGTTCTTCCTAATATCCAACCTAAACCTCCTCTGGTGCAACTTTATCTCATTCCCCCTCATCCTGTCACCAGGCACGTGGGAGAGGAGACCAATCAACACCTCGCTACAGCCTCCTTTAAGGTACTTATAGACAGCGATCAGGTCGCCCCTGAGCCTCCTCTTCTCCAGGCTGAACAAGCCCAGCTCCCTCAGCAGCTTCTCGTAAGACTTGTTCTCTAGACCCCTCACCAGCTTCGTTGCCCTTCTCTGGACTCTCTCGAGCACCTCCATGTCCTTCTTGTAGCGAGGGGCCCAAAACTGAACACAGTACTCGAGGTGCGGTCTCACCAGAGCCGAGTACAGGGGGACAATCACTTCCCTAGACCTGCTGGCCACACCACTTCTTATACAAGCCAGGATGCTGTTGGTCTTCTTGGCCACCTGAGCACACTGCTGCCTCATATTCAGCCGACTATCAACCAGTACGCCCAGGTTCTTCTCTGCCAGGCAGCTTTCCAACCACTCATCTCCCAGCCTGTAGCTCTGCTTGGGGTTGTTTTGCCCCAGGTGTAGGACCCGGCACTTGGCCTTGTTGAACTTCATACAGTTGGCCTCAGCCCATCGATCCAGCCTATCCAGATCCTCCTGCAGAGCCTTCCTACCCTCTATCTAATACCTTATATTAGATAAGGTTGCCCGAAGTACTATTCAGCTTAGCTTTGAACATTTCTAAGGATGGGGAATTCACAATCTCTTCAGGCAACCTGTTTCAGTGTGCCTGGAAAACAAACAAACAAACAAACAACAACAAAAATATTTCTGATATCTAATTTAAATTTAACCTTTTTCAATTTGAAGCCATTAACCCTATTCTTGTCACTACAAGACTTGGTAGAAAGTCTTTCACTGTCTTTCTTATATGCATACTTTAAGTATTGAATGGCCTCCCCATAGTCTAAGCCGAACAGACCCATTTCTCTCAGCCGCTCTTTATAGAAGAGGAACTCCAGCCCTCAGATCCCTTTTGTGGCCTTCCTTTGGACTTGTTCTAATAAATCTGTCTTTCATATACTGGGGACCCTACAGCTGGGCACAGTACTACAGGATGGGTAGAGAGGGAGAATAATCTCCCCTGACCTTCCAGCAACATTTCTGTTTATGCAGTCCAGTATATGTTTTGCCTTCTGGGCTGCAAGCGCATGTTGTCAGGTCACGTCCAATTTTCATCCACCAGTATTCCCAAGTTCTTCTCAGCAAGGTTGCTCTCAGTGAAATCAGTGCCGAACCTGTACCAGCACTGGGGATTGATCTGACCCAAGTGGAAGACTTTGTCCTTGCACTTGTCCCTGTTGTACTTCATGAGGTTCACCTGGACCTGTCTTCCCAGCCTGCTCAGATCCTTCTGGTCCTTCATGAGCCTCCTTGGCCTCCCTATGTTTCAACATGACTTCTAGCAGGATCTGCTTTATAATCTTGGTGGGGACTGAAGGAAGAGTATCTGGTAAATAGTTATCAGGATCTTTGTTTTTACCTTTCTCAAAAATAGGTGTGATATTTCTTCTTTCTCCAGTCACTGGGGACTTGAACTACTTGCCATGACTTCTCAAATATGATGGAGAGAAGCTTGACAGTTTCCTCAGTACCCTGGGATGCACTTCATCAAGTCCTATGAACTTGTGTACTTTCAGAGTCCTCAGATGGTCTCAGAGATAACTGTGCCAGCAAGTAATACTTTTGCACTTCAGACTCTGTTTGTGCTTGGATGCTCTTTCACTTTAGATTTGTAATGTACTTATTTTCGTTAAGTCTGATTCATGACAGGAAAAAAATAAAATTAAAATATAATAATAACAACAACTAGTAGTAGTAGTAGTAGTAGTAGTAGTAGTAGTAGTAGTAGTAGTATATTATGTATAATATAATACATTGTATTATATATTATTAATAATAATAATAATGATAATACACTGCAAAGAGGGATAGGCCAGCTTTGCTATAGACCTAATGTGAATCTCCAAATGGATATTTCCCGACTGAACATTTCATACAGAATTCTGAGAATTCTGTAGAATTCTGAGAACAGAACATACACGTTCTGCAATATATACACTAGATACAAGTAGTAAATCAAGAGCTTAAAATCTTCTATTAAGATAAAACTAAAATGATTGTGTGATTGTGCCACTGCACAATAATTTGTATAATGTCTGCTGTTCTGGTCAGTTGCTGTACATCAAAGACTGAAGAAAATTACAGTGAAATATGAGGCAGACCAAAACTGGATAAGAAAATCACTTAGGATTGGAGTAAGAAGGAGAGTGAAGAAGGGAGAATATGTAACTGAAATTAACTGTTTTAAGGTAGACATTGACATATTAATTATATTAAAAACTCTGTATAGAAACAAGTTATAGTCTGATGGTACTTGTTAAAAATGATGTTATCTATAAAATGTGTGATTAGAGATTCAGATGAACACTTTCAGACAGACTGAAAGCCCCCAATGGGTACCACATTTTAAATTAATTGTTTCCAGAAATTCTGTAGTTTATTGAATGTTTTTATAGCTAGCACAGAAGGAAGATATGAATATACGTATGGATAAGCAAAGGAAATGACAGATGTGAAATTCTATTGAAACACTATGTTAGAATAGCAATAGCTGTTAGCTGTTAGCTAACAGCCCTGTGGTTGAATATTCCTGGGTTAGTAGAAGTCATTTAAGCCTGTTTTACACTAATGGCATTTGAAAGCAACATAAAATTCTAGATGTTCTGGGATGTCTGAGACCATATAAAATTGATGATTTGTAGCTGAAGGCAGACTAGTTATAAATTTAATGTAGCCAGCATTTTGGAAAGTCTCAGAATGTCAATATGATCCAAATTCTCCTTAATCCTTCCATAATCCCAGTTTTAAAACCTCATGTTGCAGTTAAACTTTTTACTCTGCTTCATCAGTCAGTTTTATTTTTAAATAGGTGATCAAAATTCTATTAAAATTTTAAATATTATCAGGCATAGTCGAAATGGGTTCATGAAGGGAAATTGCTATCTTACTAATTTGCTATACTTCTATGATAAAGTCATTCAGTGGAAGGAAAGGGAATGGCACAAGGGAATGGCACAAGGGAAAGAAGGGAAGGGAAGGGAAGGGAAGGGAAGGGAAGGGAAGGGAAGGGAAGGGAAGGGAAGGGAAGGGAAGGGAAGGGAAGGGAAGGGAAGGGAAGGGAAGGGAAGGGAAGGGAAGGGAAGGGAAGGGAAGGGAAGGGAAGGGAAGGGAAGGGAAGGGAAGGGAAGGGAAGGGAAGGGAAGGGAAGGGAAGGGAAGGGAAGGGAAGGGAAGGGAAGGGAAGGGAAGGGAAGGGAAGGGAAGGGAAGGGAAGGGAAGGGAAGGGAAGGGAAGGGAAGGGAAGGGAAGGGAAGGGAAGGGAAGGGAAGGGAAGGGAAGGGAAGGGAAGGGAAGGGAAGGGAAGGGAAGGGAAGGGAAGGGAAGGGAAGGGAAGGGAAGGGAAGGGAAGGGAAGGGAAGGGAAGGGAAGGGAAGGGAAGGGAAGGGAAGGGAAGGGAAGGGAAGGGAAGGGAAGGGAAGGGAAGGGAAGGGAAGGGAAGGGAAGGGAAGGGAAGGGAAGGGAAGGGAAGGGAAGGGAAGGGAAGGGAAGGGAAGGGAAGGGAAGGGAAGGGAAGGGAAGGGAAGGGAAGGGAAGGGAAGGGAAGGGAAGGGAAGGGAAGGGAAGGGAAGGGAAGGGAAGGGAAGGGAAGGGAAGGGAAGGGAAGGGAAGGGAAGGGAAGGGAAGGGAAGGGAAGGGAAGGGAAGGGAAGGGAAGGGAAGGGAAGGGAAGGGAAGGGAAGGGAAGGGAAGGGAAGGGAAGGGAAGGGAAGGGAAGGGTCTAAAAACATCATCAAGTCCAATTTCCTGACAAGTTCAAGGCTACCCAAAAATTAAAGCGTATTATTGAGGGCATTGTCCAAATGTCTCTTGAACACTGACAAGCATGGGTCATCAATCACCTCTCTAGGAAGCCTGTTCCAGTGTTTGATGGCCTTCACAGTAAATAATTTTTTCCTAATGTCTAGTCTGAACCTCCCATGGTGCAGCTTTGTGCCTTTCCCACGTATCATTGGTTTCTAGAGACAAGAAACTCTCTGGTTCCTCTCCTCAGGAAGTTGCAGGGAGAAATGAGGCCACCTCTCAGCCTTCTTCTCTCCAGACCGGACAACCCAGGTGTCCTCAGCCTCTCCTCATAGGATATCCCGTCCACCCCTTTTATCTGCTTTGTTACCCTCCTCTGCTGTATGCAATATACAAGGTGAGGCCACATCAATGCTAAATATAGTGGAATAGTCATCTCTTTTGACCATCTCCCTGTGCTGTATAGCATAGGCAGCAGATGTAATATTTCAGGATATTAGTAAGGCCTTTGATACTTTCAATTACAGTTTCCTTCTGGACAAATTATCCAACTGCGAGATGAACAGGTGCATGCTACACTAGTTGATGACCTGGCTCAACAATAGATTTGAAAGGGTTGTAGTAAATGAGGCTACGTCTGGCTGGAGGATGGTCACTAGCAGTGTTCCACAATTCTAAGGCTGGTTGTGTTCAACGTATTTATTAATTACCTGGGTGCAGGAGTGGATGCATCCTTAGAAAGTTTCCTGATGATATTAAACTGAGAGGTGCTGTTGACTGTCTGGAGGGACAAGAGGCCTTACAGAGGAATCTAGATAGACTGGAGCATTCGCCAAATAGTCAGAGACATTAAATTCAACATGGGTAAATTATCAAGTTCTGCACCTGGGACAGAGTAATACTAGACACAGGTACAGACTGGGAGGTGAGTAGACGGAGAGGAGCTCAGCAGAAAGGGATCTGGGGTTACTGGTTGACAGCAGGTTCAACATGAATCAGCAGTGTGTTCTGGAAGCCAAGAGATCAAAAAACATTTTGGGATGCATTAAATACAGCGTAGCCAGATGCTCAAAAGAGCTGATTCTCCTACTATGTCTGGTGCTCGTGCAGTCTCATGTTGAATATTGTGTGCAGTTCTGGGCTCCGCAATATAAAAAGGGTATTAAAGTCCTGAAAAGTATTCAGAGTAGGAGAGCAAAGCTGGTAAATGGATTGGAGGGGATGTCCTATGAGGAGAGGCTGAGGATATCTGGCTTCTCTTATCTTAAGAAAGGAAGGCTAAGAGGTAGCCTCATTGCTCCCTACAACTTACTGAGGGGGAAAAGTGGAGAGGGAGGCAAGAATCTCTTCTCCCTGGTAACTAATGTTAGAACGTGAGGGAATGGCACAAAGCTGCAGTGTGGAAGGTTCAGAATGAATAATAGGAAAATATTTACTGTGAAGGCAGTCAAACACTGGAACAGGCTTCTTAGAGAGGTGGTTGATGCCCAATGCCCATAGTGTTCAAGAGGTATTTGGACAATGCCTTCATTACTGTGCTTTAACTTTGGTTAGCCCTGAAATTTTCAGGCAGTTGAACTTAATCTTTTTAGGTTCCTTCTAACTAAATTATTCTCTTATTCTAATTCTAAAGCTTAGAAATAAATAAACCCATCTCAGTTTTCTTTTTCTTTCTTTTCTTACATTAGGAAATGTTTGTTCACTCAAATAAACTATATTTTATCTTTGAAATATTTGAGTTTTTGAAATATCAACAAGTGAATAGAAGTATTGCGTAGTTTCAGAGGTACTGACATGTAAATTGTGTTTTTCATGAATGTCAATCAGCAAAAGAAATTCAAACATCAACCCAAATTTGTAACAATAAAATTCTTAAGATATATCCTCAAATCTATTAGTCTCCTATACAATTATTTGTTTAATATATTGAATACAGAAATCATATATAGAGTTGAAATAACATTTTAAACCATTAAGCAATGTTCTCTTTGGTGTTAGTTACCAGGGAATCCTGCCTTCCCATCAAATTCAAAGATTGTACTAGTATTGCCAACTTTGTCAAAGAGTGGACCGTAGTGGATACAGTTACACAGGAATTTGAGTGAAACATAACTGTGAAAGACAATTTAGAATAGTTTTATGTGAAATAAAATGCATATCAATTGTCTGATTTTTACAGACAAAATTTGACCAAAGGTTCTAGGCAGAGACTCTGGGGATGAAAGTTCAATTTCTAGATTTCCTAGAACATGTGTACCTGTGAACATAGAGGGCTGAGTCTTAACCTTATGCTGGAGTAAATCTCGGGAAGGGGCTGGAAGAAAAGGAAGTGTCTTCATTTGTTTGTTCATCTGTGTTTGTTATATTTTGTTTTGTTTTACTACCGGATTGAATTTAAACACATAGCAGCTGTCTAAAATTTCTGAAAGTGTCTGAGAACCTTCAGAGGAAGAACATCCAGGATTAAAAGACAAGCAATGCAGACACAGATGTTTTGTCACAGTTTTAGGTATGTTTAATACATTCTGGAATGTGTATTATGTAAAATTAATCCCCCAATTTTAAGAAAAATCATTTAGGGTTTCTTTTAAAACCTGAATTGGTCACTGGTGCAGTAAGTGTATATGCATCTGCCCTAAATAGCACTCAGTTGCATACTCATGTCTTTTAATCACAGTTTTCACAAAGGGCCACTGATTCTGTGTTCCTTATCTGTTGGCTGACAGTGCAAGACACTTGCAGTATAAATTACAAAAATGTGAGCCCATTTCACTTAAAAATGCGTTTAGTGAGAACTCTGCTCTGAGACTAGAAAGAGCTATATAGCTCTAACTGCGTTGAAAAATAAACCCCTGTGCATCAAAAGCCGATCAGACAAAAATAAGCTGACATTTTATATTTTCATCAAATTCTCTGCTTCATCTGCCCTTGTGTAAAATTTCATTAATATCATCTCATCTCATTTGATTATTCTGACGATCTATTAATTAATATTAGTAAAGAACAAAGATCTTATGAGAAAAACACCACAAAAAAGTCAATAGGATAGTTAATATTTCTGTCTTCATAGTAAAACTTAAATAATGTTCAATAAGCAAGGCCACTGAATAATACTGAGTAATATTGAATATTAGCTTTCTTAAGCTCAAATGACAATAGATGCAAACACACAGAAAATCTTTAAAGCATACAATTACTTTCTTATGCCTGGTATGTTTTTAGAGAAATAAACAAGCCTCTGAATATCTATGGCTACATCTTTATCTTTTTCTCCAATTACATAATTAATTTAAGGAATAGTATTTTCTTTCCTGGAAAGCTTACTGAAAAGTAGAAGCCTGTTGGCAGTCTCAGTCTACACCATCCTTAAATTTTGATTTCCTGACTTTGCAGTTGATTTATGTAGTGTGTTTCTGCATGCAATATTTGTATGAAATGTTCCTATGAAAAGAGTAGCATGTTATAAAAGACGTACAATTCCCTACAAACTAAAGATGTACACAAATATCTCTCTAGACATACTTCCACCATACCAAGAGTTCATACAGATGCCATTGTGAAAATCTTGGCATTTTTAGGAACAAATTGAAATGGTTACTTTTCAAGGACTCTGTTTTTTCTTTTTTTCTTTTTTTCTTTTTTTTTTTTCTCTTGATATCTGTGCACAAATTTCATTCCCCATTCATGCATGCTTCACATACAAGTGCATACTAGGACTGAAATCTTTGGTATTTGTTCTTAAACAAAAATGAGGACTTAGCATCATAAGTGTATCTGCTCATCAGTGAGACAAAATGCAGCTGTACTTCATTTTGCAGCTTTTTTTGTTTTATTGATATAGTTTGATAAAAGCTCTTGCCTCATACTTTATGTAGAGTAAAATCATATAGCTCCATAAAACACAAAGATTTATAAAACACAAATTTATCTGTAGTAATGTAACGGTACAAAACAATTTTGTTTACGTATTATAGAAGGTGTGCTATCAACTAACAAAATGCTAACATGATTGTTTATAAGTGTTTTTGGAGCATTACCTGTAGTAAAGAGAGCTTTTATAGAAAGTATTCAGAAAAGAAGAGTTCTGCAATTATTTCTGTTTTAGGGAACTGAACTGACAGACACACTTGCATCAAACCTGTTTACTTATCAATAGATCTGTGGGGAAATTATACTTTGGAACAGTTCAAGAAGAAAAGAGGCAGAGTGTATGAGATGCTACCTTTTCAGCTAGGGGGATTTCTAAAAAAGAAATTTCTGTAGCTTAACTCCCGTTAAGCTCTAAAGACAAGAGATTAATACAGGAAGTAATGAGTTGAATTCTTTGGTGGTATATTCTTAGTTCAGACAAGATGATTAGAAATTTCCTAAGATTCCTTAGGGCTGAAAAATCTTGGAACCATTTCTCTATTACACAGTGCTTTGGTTTTGGTGTATGCTTCAGAAAGATACTTTATAATAAACTATAGGGTGGGGTTTGCAGAAGTGTTTAGGTCTACCTTAACTTTGCTCCCATGGAGGCATCCTTATTCACTTAGTGAAGCACCATTAAGTCAGTACTAAGTGCTCATGAGAGTTCTACCTGAAAAGAGAATAATGCACATTTAAATAGTTAATTTGTGAAGCTGGTTGCTGTTTTTATGTTACTGATACTACTTACAGCTATGCTGGTTTTGAGTGATATAAATTACACTTGTTTGATGGTGTTATAAAAAATAAAAAAAATTATTTCATGTTGGAGAAACCTTCCCTTATAAATACATCTTACTGATCTAATACGACCACTAGAGACTGATGATTAATAGAGGAATACAGTGGGAAGAATAAATTCAGTCATCATGTAAGTCTACGGATGTTTAATTATGTTTTGACTTCCTGATCAAAATACTTTTTTGTCCAAAGAATCCCTTTGGAATACATGACCAGAACAATAATGACAACAACCAAATTTTCAGATCTAGGAGTGTATAACAGTCTTCTACAATAAAGATTCATAAGAAGATCATGGGAATATATCTTCAAAATGTTAGATGCATAAATAATCTGGATTTTTATCTGATCTGATGCGTGCCTCTTTCCATCAAGAATGCCTTGTTGTTGCCAACTGTTAGATTGTTGTTTTCTAGTATGCTGGCTTCAGGTCAGTTATAAAAGAAAAGATATGCAGACTTTTTATGCAGACTTTTTAATTTCCATTGCTGCATGTCTCATGTTTTGGTAGCTAATTAACAAGTAGTTGTGAAATGCTAGCTACACACTGTATATTTCCTTACTAGCATGCATTGTTTTTTTGTGTGCGCCTGTTTTCTTTTGTGTGTGTATGTGTGAAATATGTATTTCACAATTTCCAGATAAGTAAAAAGTCGTAAAAGTCAGAAACCTCAGCTCCTATGCATTAACATCCTATGTATTAACCTCGCTACATGACAGGTGCATATGTAATTGAATGGTTAAACTTCTCTGGAACTCTTCTAGTTTCAGTCTGAATTAAAGATATTTATTCATAATTATATTATCTAGTCTCTGAGTAACCTTGTTTCAGTTCATTGGGCATTTTAGCAGTATTCAGGATACATACTCATGAAAGATGTATAAAGTTTTGCTGAAAATATCCTCAGTATTTTTCTGTTGCTCTTCACTTTTATTACAAGGTTGTATCAGGAGATTCATGAGTGTGTGAATGAAGAAGTTTAGTATTTTGATCTGTACAGGAACTACCTAGTAGTTTGATCTGTACAGGAACTACCAGATACTACTTTAATAATAATAATAATAATAATAATAATAATAATAATAATAATAATAATAATAATAAATTTTATTGTAGCAGTCTGCACTTACGTTACCTAATTCAGGGCTTGTAGAACATGGAAGGTATGACACCATATTATGGAAACAATTCTGATAATATCAGGTTCATTAAATGGTATACATTGGACTTCAGAACCTTTTTTCCCAATGCATCTGTATTTCTCTATGCCAGAGTGAACCTCAGAGTGGCAGACGCCATTCAGGCCTTAAAAATAACATATTTTGGCACCTGTAAATTCTTTACTTTTGGGCTACCAAAGAGTCTAACCCAACTTCCTAAAAATAAATAGCTTATTAACGTATTCCAAAGGTACACAGAAACCAGAGATGGTATAAAGACAAAATGACGTTCCATTTTACATACTTACTGTTAACTAAACTCTATCTTTTCCACAAAGCCTGACTAGCCCCATGTACGTGTACCTTACTACTTGCTTTAGGAGAGGAAAGCAGTTTCTTACTGGGTGGGTTTGCTGTTTTGGCTGTCAAGGGACAGCAATCGCAGGCACAGGTCTGCAAAGCAGCATGATCTAGGAGCAGCAACAAGGCAGGCAGGGCAGAGCCCCTATGGACCTGGCCAAGCTGAGCAGGTCCATGGCAGTGCCTGGTCACCACTATGTCTGGGTGTGTCCAGGAGTGACAAGGCAGGTCCAGTTTGGAGACCACCAGCTGGTTCTGAGTCAATGGGGACAAGGCGAGGCAGAGGCACAGCTGCGATGGACAACCTCACTTCAGCTGGCTGCCAAGGACAGGAGACTTCAATTGAAAACAATTCCCAGGCAAAGGCCCAGAGCTACGTCTTGGCAGATTTTTTTCAAATACCTCTTTTCAAGGCCAGACACCTGTGCTAGTATTTAAGCTGGCCCTAAGCCCAGGCAAGCAAACCCCAGTGTCAGGGGAAAATGCAATCAGTGCCCTGACACTTGAGTTAGTATCTATCAGCACTTTTTTTCTGGACAGTCGTTGACAGTGCTTTCAAAGTCCCTCTGCTCCTTAGGCTACCATCTCATTACACTCAAAGTCTTGGAGTGTGCAGATTGGAATGCGATGTGTGTTACGAGACAACCACTTCTTGTCAGTAAAGATAACAGTAACTGAAAACAATTTTTAACAGTCAAATTAAAACAAACAAACACCACCACCATCAAAACCACCACAGTTATTACCTGTCTGGTTACAAAATACCAACAGTTTTCTTATAAATCTACTGTTAACATTTTGTTGTTCATATGTTGTTCAAATTATCATAGAAAAGTATCATTAATATTATAATTTGAATTACTTCATAAGCAGGTTTCCTAGTTTATTCCCTCTGTTCCTCTGGGTTCTAATGCCAACAGTACCAATTTTACTAAAAGAGGCTAGGAGAGGTGTTGGCAGGGTTATGACAAGTCATTGTCTTGAGGATTGTTTCATGATTGAGTCATTGTCTCCTCACCATGAAGATTAAAAGCTAGTTCACCACAGGGAGTTGGGAACAGAGTGGAGAACAGGGTGAGGAGGCTCTACTTTCTCAGACTTTGATGTGGTTGGATTTATATTTAGGATTCTTGTCATCTGCTGATTTTCTCTTACTAGTTCCCAGCCACCATGGACATAAGGGGGCATTGCTGGTTACACAGGGACTCCCTGGGGACTTGATGTGCATAATGTCACTTATGTAAAGTAACAGAGGTGTTTGTTTGAATAAATAAACAATGTATTTTCTAATAAATCCCTTCTTTCAGCAAGCACATCTAATATTAGTCAGTCATTTTAAGCTGAGTTTTACATATTTTAGGTGCACTGAAGCTTCAATTTTTATTGTTGATATTGATTTCTATTTTGTGAATAAAGGATTAGAATTCCAATCAAATAGTGAGAATTGAAATTACAACTAGATTCCAGCTGGTATCGTCATTAAAAAGCACCTTTTATTTCAGTATACCAAAAAAAAAAAAAAAAAGTAAATATATATCGAGTGTATCTAAACTTTTTATTCAAAATAACAGAAATTATACTCGTATCATATAAGAGTTCAAACTTAATCAGAGTCCCTGATTGAAATTTTACTTCTTGTGTGTTGAGATGTTTTGAAGGATAGAGCCCTTGTGGTTTCTTTGCCCTTCATTTTATTTATTTGCTTTACAACACTTTTTTTTTTTCTTTTAGTTTGAAAAATAAATTTTAGGCTTTCCCTTTATGCCAATATAGAAACATAGAATATCCTGAGTTGTAAGGGACCCACAAGGATTATTAAGTCCAACTCCTGGCTCCACATGGGACCACCCAAAAATCAATCCATATGTCTGAGAGCATTGTCCAAACACCTCTTGAACTCCGGCAGGCTTGCTTCCAAGACCACTTCACTGGGGAACCTGTTTCAGTGCCCAACCACCTTCTCAGTGAAGATTCTTTTCCTAATATCCACTTCGAACTTCCCCTATCATAGCTTCACGACATTCCCTCAGGTCCCATTGCTGGTCACCGGAGAGATGAGATCAACATCCTGTCTGCTTCCCCTCATGAGAAAGCTCTAGGCCACAATGAGATCACCTGTCAGTCTCCTTTTCAGGTTAGGCTGAACAAACCAAATGACTTCAGTTACTCCCCATATGTCTTGCCCTCTAGATCCTTCACCATCTTTGTATCCCTCCTTTGGACTCTCTGTAATAGTTTTATTTCTTCCTTATATTGTGGTGTCCAAAACTTCATACAGTACTCAAGGTGAGGCCACTCCAGCACAGAGCAGAGCAGGACAGTCACTTCCTTTGGCTACCAATCCTGTGCTTGAAGCACTCCAGGATACATTTTTCCCTTTTGACTGCCAGGTCACACTGTTAGCTCATATTCAACCTGACAAAGACCAAAACCCCCAGATCCCTTTCTGTGGGGCAGTCTCTCATCCCCCAGTCTGTATATACATCCAGGGTCGCCCCCTCCTAGGTGCAGAATGTGGTAATTTTTCTTGTTAAACTTCATATTGTTGGTGACTGCCAAGCCCTCTAGTCTGTCAAGATCTCTCTGTAAGGCCTGTTTACCCTCAAGGCAGTCAACAAGTCCTCCCAATTTAGTGTCATTCACAAGAATACTTACTACACCTTCAAGTCCTGCATCCAAGTCATTTATAAAAACATTAAAGAGAACTGTCCCTAAAATGGAGCCTTCTGGAACCCCAGCAGTGACTGCCCACCAGCCTGATGTAAACCTATTTATTATAATCCTTTGAGCCTGACCTGCCATCCAATTTTTTGTCCATTGTACTATGTATTTATCTAGCTGTATGCTTGACATTTTGTTCAGAAGGATACTGTGAGAAACAGTATTGAAAGCTTTGCTGAAATCCAAAAAGATTACATCAACTGATTTCCGTTGGTCAACTAGGTGGGTAACCTTGTCATAAAAGGAAATTAAGTTCATTAAACAGGACTTTCCCCTTGTGAACCTGTATTGGTTGAGACCAATGACTGCATTGGCTTTCAGGTTCTTCAATAAGTTCCAGAACAATCTTCTCCATAATTTTACTGAAATTAGGCACTGAAGTGAGACTTACAGGCCGTTAATTACCATGGTGTTCTTGCCCTTCTTGAAAATTGGAACAATGATTGCCAGCTTCCAGTTGTCTTGTACCTCTCCAGATTCCTGAGACTGTTGAAAAATAATTGAGAGGTTTCATGATGACATCAGCCATCTCTCTGGGTACCCTGGGATGAATTCCATTGGGCCCCATAGACTTATATGCATCCAGCTGGAGCAGCAAGAGTCCTCAGTAATTTGGGGTTGACAGGGAGTTTATCATTTTCACACTGACATTCCTCTAACTTAGGGCATCTGAGGTCCAGAGCCCATCGCTGTTGAAGACAGAGGTGAAGAAGGCATCACTGCTTTGCCTACATCCCTATTTGTGAAGTTAACATCCTCAACAGACCAACGTTTTCTCCCATATTCCTTTTGCTGTTTGCATTGAAAACAAACAAACAAACAAACAAAAACACAACCAACCAACCAAAAAAACCCAACAACAACCCTTTTTATTGTCCCCCACAACACCGGTCAGCTTCAACTCTAATTGAGCTTTGGCCACATGCATTTTCTCCCTACAATGGCAAAAAGCATCTCTGTAGTCCTCCCATGTTGCCCAGCCTTGCTTCCAAAGGCCATACAAATTTCTGCCTAAGCTCTGCAAGAAGATCTCTCTCAGCCAAACTGACTTTCTGCCCCAACTGCTTGACTTCTGACATTTTGGAATTGACTGTTCCTCTGCTGTTAAGAGGTGGTACTTAAAAACTGACCAGCACTGATGGACACCAATGTCTTCAAAAGAAGTTTCCCAGAACACCTTGCTAACTAGTTCTCTGAGCAGCCTGAAGTATCTCACTAGCATGCAGTCCCTCAAATTTTGGCATACCATCCCACAGCTTATCACAGGCATGCCTGGTGTTATCCCTTTCCCCCGTCAAATCTAGCTGAAAACTCTGTAGATCAGCCCTGCTAACATCTGTACAAAATACCTTTACCTGTGTGAAATAGGTTCATACCATCAGGTGCCAGCAGGCCGGCAGTTGTATAGACCATCCCATGATAAACAAACCTGAAAGCCTACTGGTGATACCAGCCTTGGAGCCATATATTGATCAGCTGGTTATGCTTTTTCCTTCCATTATTGTTCCCTGTTACTGGAGGATATTGGGAGGCAGAATATTGGGAGGCAGGGATGCCACCCAATAGATCAGGTTGCCCAGGGCCTCATCTAACCTGGTCTTGAACACCTCCAGGGATGGGGCATCCACAACCTCTCTGGGCAACCTGCCTCACCACCCTCTGAGTGAAGAATTTCCTTCTAACCTCTAATATAAATCTCCCCTCTTTTAGTTTAAAACCGTTCCCCCTTATCCCATCATTATCTGATTGAGCAAAAAGTCACTCTCGATCTTTTTTATAAGTCTCCTTTAAGTACTGAAAAGCCCCATGAGGTTACCCTGGATCCTTCTCTTCTGTAGGCTGAACAGCCCCAGCTCTCTCAGCCTTTCTTCACAGGAGAGGTGCTTCAGCCCTCTGATCATTTTTGTAGCCCTTCTCTCGACCCATTCTAACAGATCAACATACTTCTTGTGCTGGGAGCCCCAAACCTGCATGCAGTACTCCAAGTTAGGCCTCACAAGGTGAGCAGAGGGGAAAACCACCTCTCTTGACTTGCTGGCCACTCCTCTTTTGATGCACCCTGGGATGCAATTGGCCCTCTGGGCTGCAAGCATGCACTGCTGGCTCATGTTGAGCCTTTTGTCCACCCCCAAGTCCTTCTCTGCAGGGCTGCTCTCAATGAGCTCTTCTCCCAGTCTGTACTCATGTCTGGGATTGCCCTGGCCCAGGTGCAGCACCTTGTGCTTGGACTTGTTGAACTTCATGAGGTTCATGTGGGCCTGCTTCTCAAGCTTGCACAGGTCCCTTTGGATGGCATCCCTTCTTTCTGTTGTACTGACTGCACCACTCAGCCTGGTGTCACCTGCAAACTTACAGAGGCTGCACTTGATCCCATTGTCTATGCCATTGATAAAGTTATTAAACAGGACCAGTACCAAGACAGACCCCTGAGGGACACCATTCATCACTGGCCTGCGCCTGGATATGAAGCCATTGACCACCACTCCCTGCATGTGACCTTCAATCCAACTCCTTATCCACTGAATGGTTCACCCATCAAATCCATATCTCTCTAATTTGGAGATTAGGATGTCATGTGGAACACTGTCAAAGACCCTACAGTAGTCGATGTAGATGACATTGTTCAGTCTTTCCTAGTCACCTGATGTAGCTGCTCCATTGTAGAAGGCCACCAGATTGGTCAGGCATGATTCGCCCTTGGTGAAGCCATGCTGGCTGTCTTAGATCACTTCTTTGTCTTGCATATGCCCTGACATTGATTCCAGGAGGATCTTTTCCATGATCTTGCCAGGCACAGAGGTGAGGGTCACCAATCTGTAGTTCCCCAGGTCCTTCTTTCTACCCCTTTATAAGAGTGGCATAATATTTCCCTTTTTCCAGTCACCAGGGACTTTGCCTGACTGCCAGGACTTTTCAAATACGATGTAGAGAGGCTTGGAAACTACATTAGTCAATTCCTTCAGGACCCTGGAATGCATGTCTTCAGGCCCTATACCTGCTCTTTGCTTACAGTGGGTGGGACTTTCCTCCCCCAGCCTCCATCTGTGTGTTCAGGGAAGTGAAAGACTTGGGAAGCCTGACTGGCAGTGAAGATAGAGGCAATGAAGTTGCTGAGTACCTCAGCCTTCTCCATGTATGTTGTTACCAATTCACGTTTCTCATCCATCAGAGGGAGTACACTCTCCTTGGCCTTTCTTTTCTGAGCAATGTACCTATAGAATCCCTTCCAAAGGGATTCTTTGCATCCCTTGCCAAGCTCAGTTCCATCTGTGCTTTGGCTTTCCTGATCCCATCCCTGCACATCCAGACTGCATCCCTGTACTCTTCCCAGCCCATGTGTCCCTGCTTCCACTGCTTGTGCATTTCCTTCTCACACTTCAGTTTGACCAGCAGGTCCTTGCTCAGCCATCCTGGTTGTCTGCCCTCCCTGCCTGCTTTCTTACGTGGGGGGATGGAGAACTCTCGTGCTCTAAGAAAAACATCTTTAAATTGTTGCCAGCTCTGTTTAGTTCCTTTGCCCCTAAGGACAGTGTTCCAGGGGATCTCATCCACTAGATCTTAAAATAGCTTTAATTTTTCCCTTCGGAAGTTCAGGAACCTGAATTTGTTCTTTGCCAGGCCCGTATTCCTCGAGATCACAAACTCAGCCAAGGCATGGTCACCACAGCCCAGTCTGCCTCCAGTCTTAACCTCTTTGATGAGTTCATCCATGTTGGTTAGAACCAGGTCCAGCAACGCTTCACCTCTGGTTGGTTTGTGTAATACCTGGACCAGGAAGTTATCCTCAACACACTTTAGGAATCTCCTGGATTGCTTACAACCTGCTATGTAGTTTTCCCAGCAGACATCTGGGTGGTTGAAGTCCCCCATCAGGATGAGAGTGAGCAAGCGTGATACTTCTTGTAGTCGAAGCAATAATGTCTCATCCACAGGCTCCTCTTGATCGGGCAGCTTGTAGTAGCCACAAGTTGTTCTTTATTGATGTGGTCCTTAACTTTCACCCACAAGCCATCAACCTGTTCGTGGCTGTTTCTCAGAGGCATCTCTTTGCAGCCAATCCCTTCCCTAATGTAGAGGGCAACACCTCCTCCCTTTCCCTATCTATCTCTTCTGAAGTGTTTGTAGCCCTCTTTTCTAGTGTTCCAGTTATGTGATCCATCCCACTATGTTACCATGATAGCAATCAGGTCATATTTGTCTAATTGCACCAAGATTTCCAACTCCTCCTGTTGGAGTTGTTTCAAATGTTTCCCACACTGCTTGCATTGGTGTAGAGGCACTTCAGCTGGGCTATTGGTCGCACCATATTTCCAGAACCCTTCCTGATTGCACTGGGACAGTTCACAAGTATTTTCCTGATTTTACTTAGAGTGATTTGACCTAGGAAATCCCTCCAGCCTGGATAGACCTTCATCCACATCACTGTTTGCCTGTCCATCAAGTTCCAGGACTTCATGCCTGTTGTGTAGGGGCACTTGGAAAGGTGAGGTAGGGAGGGAAAGGGGTTCATCTGCCACTACAAGCAGAAACCTGCTTCCAGTCCCTATTGTCTCTTAGGTCCCCTCCTCCTGCATGGTGGTGAAAGGGCAGGGGGGATCCTTTGTTTCTTATGTTGTGGCTGGCTGACACATCTATCTTAGGGATGATAGAGTATGATTACACCAGTCGATCTCCTTCTTTGACTCACTGATGCTCATCAGCCTGCCTATCTCCTCCCAAAGCTCTGTCACCAGGCTGAGCAGTTCTACCTGGGCATACCTCCCACACATGTACTCACTGCTGCCATCAGACACTGGCAGAAAACTTGGGCATACCCTGCAACCTGAGACCTGGATGACCAGATGTTCACTTGGACGCTCTGTTTGAGTAACCGTATTGCTTTCTGTGACTGGAGAGGCCACTGGGGATTCAGAGGACAGATTTCTGCTGTGTCAACACCGTGACTGGTGCTTCATATATAAATATATTTATATATAACACTTTTTTTTTTTTTTCCCCCGTCTGTTCTTTACACAATTACTCTGTGTAGTTCTGCTACTTCGGGGAGAAGTGTGAGTTTTTCAACAGAAAACAACTACCAGTTGGAGAAAAACTATTGATCCTTTTCCTGTTCCTCATGAAAAGCTCCAGCAATTTTTGCCACCGTGCCAATGACCCCAAAACTATAGCTTCTGCTTGTGCTGCAAGGGAAAGAAACATGGTCCTGGAGAAGCTAAAATGAGTCAATGGAGGAGATTCTGCAGGCCTCAGGTTCTCCTTCCCTACAAAGCTCCTTAGAACTAATAGGAAGAGGCAGATGTATTTGATTTCCACCAGAAATTTGCGTGGCTCAACCAGGCTCCCTCATATGGGTCTCAGGGTCACTTTTATGTAATGTTTCATTTTTTTGTATCGTATGGTTTGATGGTATTTCCCTAAAGACAAGAGTGCTAGGATTCTTTTCTTTTATTTATAGTCATAGACCTTTCACAATGGAAAAACTCCCCATACTCCTCTCACTCTGAAGACTGTCTTAGCTTCAATAAATTTGAAGTAATTCAAGTAATTCAAAGACTTCGGGTTCTAAAATTCTATCAGATATAGCAGTTTTTAACCTGGCAATCTTAGGGCTATGTTCAGGTCATCACATTTTCCACTGAGTGTTGATTAGCTAATCCAGAAAAAAAAGGGTTTTCCATTGACATTCAACTGTCTTCCACTATATTTTCATTGATTACTATATATATAAACACCTGGAAATATAACTTTTGTGATCAACAAACTTAGTCAGAAACTTTTATTTCTATTTTTTACTCTACTGAAAAGTAGGATCTGTTATCAGTTTGGAATGATGTTCCATAGCTGCACTTGTATTTATATTTTCCATATATGTTGAAGAACGTCACTATAGTGAGCACTTCGAATTTTTCAGGCACTTTCTTTTTTTTACTTTTTTTTTTTTTGCGATCCTATTTGCAACTATTGAACATGTGTTTATTACATGGATCTCTTCCATTTCTTTTCTATTTTAAGATACATTTAAATACTCTATGCTTTACAGTAGTGACATGGTAAGTAAGCAGACACATTCATAATAGCAAGAGAGGACATTTTTCAGGAAAAAGTCTGACATTCTAAAATGGGTTATTTCTTTGACTTCTCAGTAAATAAATAAATAAATAAAAATCCAAGCAGCACAATGAAAAAGTTTAAAAGATTAACATCTCTGAAGTGTCTAGTTATCCATTTTTCCATTAACAGTAGCACATTCTGTTATTGCAGTTTTTGATTTACTGCTTCAAATAGGCTTTGAAAAATATAATAGAACATCTTTAATTAAATCCCCTAAACTTAAATTCAAGGATAAATAATAATCCATCAGCTATTTCTTTCTCTAACAGGACCCAGGAGAACTTGACAGTCTTAATCACTTCAGCCATTTACACCTTCATTTTCAGCTTTGTTTCAGCTGAGCCATTTAGTGGGGTTTATCTAAATTACAGTATCTTTTTTTTTTTTTTTAATCACACTTCGTAGCTGTAACACAGACACTAATTTCAGGTGCAAAATGGAATATCTCTGGAACACAGACATCAGTGGCGTAAGTGCGTTAGAATGAAAAGTTACCTGTCACTGACTGATATTTGTCTCTGTAATGAGCTGAGGCATTCAGGAACTGTGCCTCTAGTAAAATTAGGAATAAACAGCGGCGGCACAGCAGAATTTTAAACATATTACAGAACATTTGCCGAGGCGATCGGCTCTGGGGCAGACACGTTCTGCAGCGGAGCAGGGGATTGGGACAGGCAGGGCTTTTTTTCCAGCATCGAGGCCACTCGAGGGAGCCGCCAGGACCCAACAGCCCTCGCGAGGGAGGTTGAGGAGGCGTAGGCGGAGCCAGCAGCGCCCCCTGCCCAGCCGTTCAAAAGCAGCCCCTAGGGAGCGCGAGCGACCAGAAGCGCAGTGAACGGGGCGGGCAAATAGGGCATGGCGCGTCAGAAGGGAGTGGCACGGCACTTCGCGCAGGCAGGGTGAGCAGGGAGGGCAGAGAGCGCAGAGCGTTCCCCCCTGCCCATACGAACAACTCCTCTAACGGCTGTCGACCACTAGCTAGGCTGCAATGGTCTACACCAGGCAGAGTGCTCTCTCTAGAAAGTCTGTAACCACCCAGACAAATTGCCGGCTCAAAAATGCAGCAGTTCAGGTCTCTGGATGCAGGGAGTGTCTGAGCCTGTTGCTGCCATCTGAGGGAGGCAGAGAAACTGTGTGTGTGAGGTGTGAGCAGGTGGATGACCTGGTCTGCCTGGTGGCAGAACTCAAGGAGGAGGTGGAGAGGCTGAGGGCTATCAGGCAGTATGAGCGGGAGATAGACTGGTGGAGCAATGCCCTGCAGGGCCTGAAGGAGAGGTACCGGGGTAAGACACCCCAGATGGGGGTGGACCCCCTGCCCTATCACTGTCGGGCAGAGGGAGGCGACCTAGGAGTTGAGGAGGGGTGGAGACAGGTCCCTGCTCGACCTTTCAGGCAACGCCCCCCCCACCTGCCCCACCTTCCCAGGTGCCCTTACTTAACAGATTTGAGGCCCTGGAGCTTGAGAGACGGGTGGGTGAGGACGAGGTAGAAAGTCTACCCAGGAGGATGCCTAGGGCGAGGAAGTCAACTCCACGCCTCAAGACTGCCTCCACCAAGAAAGACAGAAGGGTAATCATTGTAGGTGACTCCCTTCTCAGGGGAACAGAGGGCCCTATTTGTCGGCCTGACCCTAACCATATGGAAGTCTGCTGCCTCCCTGGGGCCAGGGTACATGATGTTGCCAGAAAGCTTCCCAACCTGGTTCGCCCCTCTGACTACTATCCTCTTTTGATAGTCCAAGCTGGCAGTGACAATATTGAAGAGAGAAGCCTGAAGGCTATCAAACAGGACTTTGGAGGACTGGGACGGTTAGTGGATGGAGCGGGAGTACAGGTGGTGTTTTCGTCTATCCCTGCAGTGGCAGGGAGGGGTACGGAGAGGACCCGGAAAGCCCACCTGATAATCACGTGGCTCAGAGGCTGGTGCCAACACAGGAATTTTGTTTTTTTTGACCATGGGGTGCTTTACTCGGCATCCAGCCTGATGGCCGCAGACGGGTCCCTATCTCTAAGGGGAAAACGGATCCTAGCCCAGGAGCTGGCAGGGCTCATTGAGAGGGCTTTAAACTAGGAAAGAAGGGGGACAGGGCTGAAATAAGGCTTGTTGGAGCTGTGCCAGGGGGAACAATGGCAAAGCCGGGGGAGAAGGCAATGGCCCAACTGAAGTGCATCTACACTAATGCACGCAGCATGGGTAACAAACAAAAGGAGCTGGAAGCCATCGTGCAGCAGGCAGGCTATGACTTGGTTGCCATCGTGGAAACGTGGTGGGACCACTCTCATGACTGGAGTGCTGCAATGTCTGGCTATAGGCTCTTCAGAAGGGACAGGCAGCACAGAAGGGGTGGTGGTGTGGCTCTCTATATTAGAGAGTGTTTTGATGTTGTGGAACTTTATGCTGGGACTGATAAGGTTGAGTCCCTATGGGTTACAGGCAGCTGGCAGAAGCCGCGAAATTGTGTGTGGGGGGGACTTCTATTTCCCAGACATATCCTGGAAGCCCAACACAGCCCAGAGAAAGCAGTCTAGGAGGTTTCTGGAGAGCGTGGAAGATAGCTTCCTGACGCAGCTGGTTAGAGAGCCTACCAGGGGAGGTGCCCCGCTAGACCTTCTGTTCACAAACAGTGATGGACTGGTGGGAGATGTGGTGGTCGGGAGCTGTCTTGGGCAGAGTGACAACAAAATGGTTCAGTTCTCTATTCTTGGCGAAGTCAGGAAGGGGATCAGTAAAACCGCAGTCTTGGACTTCCGGAGGGCTGACTTTGACCTGTTCAGGACACTGGTTGGCAGAGTCCCTTGGGAGGTGGTTCTGAAGGGCAGAGGAGTCCAGGAAGGCTGGGCATTCCTCAAGAAGGAAATCTTAATGGCTCAGGAGCGGTCTGTCCCCACGTGCCCAAAGACGAGCGGGCGCGGAAGAAGACCGGCCTGGCTGAACAGAGAGTTGTGGCTCGAGCTTAGGAGAAAAAGGAGGGTTTATAACCTTTGGAAAAGAGGGCGAGCCACTCAGGAGGACTGTAAGGATGTTGCAAGGCTGTGCAGGGACAAAATTAGAAAGGCCAAAGCTCATCTGGAGCTCAATCTGGCTACTGCTGTTAAAGATAAAAAAACATGTTTTTACAAATACATCAACAGAAAAAGGAGGACTAAGGAGAATCTCCATCCTTTACTGGATGCGGGGGGAAACTTAGTTACAAAAGATGAGGAAAAGGCTGAGGTGCTTAATGCCTTCTTTGCCTCAGTCTTTAGCGGCAAAACCAGTTGTTCTCTGGATACCCAGTACCCTGAGCTGGTGGAAGGGGATGGGGAGCAGGATGTGGCCCTCGCTATCCACAAGGAAATGGTTGGCAATCTGCAACAGCACTTGGATGTACGAAAGTCGATGGGGCTGGATGGGATCCATCCGAGGGTACTGAGAGAACGGCAGAGGAGCTGGCTAAGCCACTTTCCATGATTTATCGGCAGTCCTGGCTATCAGGGGAGGTCCCAGTCGACTGGCGGCTAGGAAACATGACACCCATCTACAGGAAGGGCCGGAGGGTAGACCCGGGGAACTACAGGCCTGTTAGCTTGACGTCAGTGCCAGGGAAGCTCATGGAGCAGATTATCTTGAGTGTCATCACGCGGCACTTACAGGGCAACCAGGCGAACAGGCCCAGTCAGCATGGGTTTATGAAAGGTAGGTCCTTCTTGACGAATCTGATCTCCTTCTATGACCAAGTCATGTGCTTGGTGGATGAGGGGAAGGCTGTGGATGTGATCTACCTTGACTTCAGTAAGGCTTTTGACACCGTTTCCCACAACATTCTCCTCAAGAAACTGGCTGCTCGTGGCTTGGACTGGTGTACGCTTCGTTGGGTTAAAAACTGGCTGGATGGCCAGGCCCAAAGAGTTGTGGTGAATGGAGCCAAATCCAGTTGGAGGCCGGTCACTAGTGGAGTCCCCCAGGGCTCAGTGCTGGGGCCAGTCCTCTTCAATATCTTTATCGATGACCTGGATGAGGGGATCGAGTGCATCCTCAGTAAGTTTGCAGATGACACCAAGTTAGGTGCGTGTGTCGATCTGCTCGAGGGAAGGAAGGCTCTGCAGGAGGATCTGGATAGGCTGGACCGATGGGCTGAGGTCAACTGCATGAATTTCAACAAGGCCAAGTGCCGGGTCCTGCATCTGGGGCGTAACAACCCCAAGCAGCGCTACAGGTTGGGAGATGAGTGGTTGGAAAGCTGCCTGGCAGAGAAGGACCTGGGCGTACTGGTTGATAGTCGGCTGAATATGAGGCAGCAGTGTGCTCAGGTGGCCAAGAAGACCAACAGCATCCTGGCTTGTATAAGAAGCAGTGTGGCCAGCAGGTCTAGGGAAGTGATTGTCCCCCTGTACTCGGCTCTGGTGAGACCGCACCTCGAGTACTGTGTTCAGTTTTGGGCCCCTCGCTACAAGAAGGACATGGAGGTGCTCAGGAGAGTCCAGAGAAGGGCAACAAAGCTGGTGAGGGGTCTAGAGAACAAGTCTTACGAGGAGTGGCTGAGGGAGCTGGGGTTGTTTAGCCTGGAGAAGAAGAGGTTCAGGGGCGACCTGATCGCTCTCTACAGGTACCTTAAAGGAGGCTGTAGAGAGGTGGGGGTTGGTCTATTCTCCCACGTGCCTGGTGACAGGACGAGGGGGAATGGGCTAAAGTTGCACCAGGGGAGGTTTAGGTTGGATGTTAGGAAGAACTTCTTTACTAAAGGGTTGTTAGGCATTGGAATGGGCTGCCCAGGGAGGTGGTTGAGTCGCCATCCCTGGACATCTTTAAAAGACGTTTGGATGTAGCCCTTAGTGATATGGTTTAGTGTAGGACTTGTTAGTGTTAGGACAGAGGTTGGACTAGATGATCTTGGAGGTCTCTTCCAACCTAGATGATTCTGTGATTCTGTGATTAGTGATATGGTTTTGTGGAGGACTTTTTAGTGTTAGGTCAGAGGTTGGACTAGGTGATCTTGGAGGTCTCTTTCAACCTAGATGATTCTGTGATTCTGTGATTAATTTTCCCTATTCCACAGGACACCTGCGGAGTACAAAAATTTTTCATTATTGTAAAGTTTTGAGTTACATCACACCATTCATATAGGTGCATGGAAGCTCAAAGGAACTACTCATGTAGTACCTTAACATTGTTATTAATGCTGCTCTATTTTCTTTTACAGATCTTCAGGATAAAATAACTTGTAACTGTGTTTTCATATTTTACCCTTGGTACATTACTGAGATATTTTAAAATATATTCTTCATGTGAAATAAAGGGATATGACCTTGTATTTCTCTTCTTAAGTGCATTTCACCAGTATAGCTGCCTCAAATGAATGACAATCAAGCTAAAAACAAGACTGAAACTTCTGTTTCTTTTTTTTTCTTTTTTTTTTTCACAGTGATAAAACTGTGAAAAATCACTTACCATGACATTTTTAATTGACTTTAGTCTATTTAAATCTATTTTTACATCTTAAGATTTCCTTAACTTGTTAATATTACATATGTACAATAGTGACATACATAGTAGTGTTTATGTATTTAAACCCTACTTATATTAATATTGTATAATTTTAGCACTTACCTTTTTCCTCAGCATATTCTAAGGCTGTCAAGTAAACTTCTTTGAGTATCAGTTTGCCTCTGAAAGGGCAGGAGAATACAAGAGTATGTTTTTTTATTTGGTTTGGTTTGGTATCCTTTCTTTTTCTTTTTTTTTTTTTCTTTCTTTTTTTGTTTTATATATATATATGTGTGTTTTATATTTATTTATTTGTTTGTTTGTTTGTTTGTTTGTTTTTTATCCTCCAGTCTAGACTTTTGACAAACAGATTAGCTCTCTCAAATTCATAATCACTGGAAAGAAAAAAATAGGTTTTGACATTTTTGTGTTACAATTCCACCTTCCGTAAGCATCTCCAAGAAATATATTCCTAAAGAACTGTAGACTTGCAAATGCATAGAATTTAAGATGCACTTCTGCTTTTTGCCTTATACTCATCGACCAGTTAATTTGCACAATGAGTATGCATATTGCAAGTGGTTGAGTGGTGGAAGTTGAAGTGGATACAAATTCTACTAAGCATACATGGTGAAAGTGAGTGCCTTTCTAGACAACATCCTAGGGATGGATGCAATGCCCTCAGAAAGGAAAGGAGAGAAAAAGGGGAAGGAGCTAAAGTACTAGGAACTCCAGTCTGTGTAATACCACAGAAGTAAGAAGATCTAAGCAGTACACCACTACTATGGTAGTCTATGACTACCCTCCTTTGAGATTCCTTTCCCTCATTTCCCTCATTCACCTCTTCTAGAAAACAAGAATGAGCAACGAGTATGCCATATTGGTCTCCACAGATGACAGCATTTTGCCATAGTACATTGTGTGTACTTTGTGTGACCATTTTTCTATCTTGAAACAATTTAAATGATCTATTAATTATACATAATATTCAACTCGAAGCATTTTAAATTTCATTTTTCTCTTTGATAGCATATGAGTCAAGGTTATAACTGTGAGTGGACAAATAAGTGTTCTTTTTACCAACATATTGAAACTACTTTAATTATTTCCACTTTGCAGCAAAGCTTACCAGCACAGATGTCATTTTTTTTAATCAATTTGTCAATCAGCTTTCTGTTATATCCTTTGTGAGAATATGGTAAGGCTTGTAACACTCCATTCTCCAAGAAAGGTATTTGTGAAAGTCTTTCTTCTGTCCTGGCAAGTTAATGTTGCAAGAGATGCTACATATTTAAAATGAAAGAGGGTAGATTTATATTAGATATTAGGAAGAAAATCTGTTCTCGGAGAGTGGTGAAGTATAGGAAAATGTTGCCCAGAGAAGCTGTGGATGCTACATCCCTAGAAGTATTGAAGGCTAGATTGGAAGGAGTTTTGAGCATCCTGGTGCAATGGAAGGTGTCCCTACCCACGGCACAGGTCTTGGAATTATATGATCTTTGATTCTATGAGTCTTTGATATATTATAATATTTAATGTTTTTTCACTGTCATTGTGTTCAATAAAAAGATGATAGGACAGACAAACTTTTTTTTCTTTTTTTTTTAATCAGGCTTCATTAAAAAGGACTTTTCTGGGAGAGCACATGGTTCATAATAGCAGAACTGATTGAGGTTTACGGCTTTACATTGACATATGCATTCACTAATTCTTGTCTGAAGTAAATATTAAGTATTGTGTATACATTTAACATAACAGAAAGTAAGTTACTGTATTCACCCCCCCCCCAAAAAAAAAAATACAGAGAGAAAAACACGAATCATGATCAGTCTGTTTCTAGTGCTACATTAGAATAAACCAGAAATAATTACATAAAATCAATGATAGCAAAGGCCAACTACTTCAGATACTCAGGAAATTATTGCTCAATTTTATTCTGTGATTAAAAAGTATTTATTAAAATACTTTAGGAAACACAAGAACTGCAATATGCAAGCCATCACATAATACATGGTGGAATGCAGGAGTTGGTATATTTTTCTAACAAATATTTAGTATGATCATTAAATTTTACATTGCACATACGAATAGATTTCTAGCCAAGCTTATGCATGCCATAGGAATTTCAGCACATGTCCCACATATTGCTTTGGAGAATCTGCCCCTCATTGCCTTCAAATGAGGAAAAAGCAGTATAAGCATGGACACTGCATCTAAATCAATTCAGATTTAAAAAAAATAAAAAAAAAAAAAAAAGGAGATGTAAATGTTGCTGTTCCCTGTTCATTTTATATAACTACTTCCCTCATTGGAACATGTTTTGAAATCTTCCATTAATGCATTTTCAGATGTTTTTTCTATTCATAATATAGTCCTTAGAATTTCAGAATTCTTAAAAAAATGCTTGGAAGATGAATGCAGATTTATGTATAAGTTCAGCAGATTTAGAATCTCTGAGTTGGCAATGTATTTGCATTTGATTCAACAACAAAGGATGATTTAAAGCTATGGTAATTAAAAGCACATCTTTTATGAATGTTATTTTGTAACAAATTCCACTCAGGAAGTTCTAAGACTAAGAATCTTCAGTTTCATAGCTCTCAAGAATCCTGTGGGTTTCAGTCAGGTTTACATGGCTCCAACAAATATATATATAAGCTTGTTCCTCCTGCCTGTTCCCTTTAGCAGCCAAGTCTCTCAGTGGCTGCTGGAAAGAAGCCAAGCATGTTTTCTTACTGGCAGAAAATTAACAATCCTTTTTTTATACTCCAGTATACAAAACACAAACCAAAGCCACTTCCATTCATAGTCCTGTAAGTTTCATAACACCCTGAGGCTGAACTAGGTGCTGTGAGAGCTAGTTGCACCTGTATCTCCAGAGAGATTACAACTTGTTAAATATGAAATGCATTTTATACAGCCAAAAAGCAGTCCTGTCCCAGTGAGCAGAACAAAGTAGGAAATACTGAGTGACACCCAGAGAGCATTGATTACATTCTGGCAGGAATGACTCTTCCCTTTTTCACATGACTTCTAGCACCAAAATTTGAGGCTTTTAAAAACACCACTATGTCTAAGGGATGGAGACCAACAGGGTACTTGGGTGGTTTTGAAACAGTACATACATGTTTCAGGTTCTTAAATTGCATTGATTTAAATATCTTTATAGGAAGTTACTTAATGCTTAACTATTGTCAGTAATATATTGGATATGATTTTCTGTTTATGCTGTGGCTTTTGCATTTGATTTATGATTTTTTTTTCTTTTTTTTTTTGGTGAGCATTAGCCTTTATAAACAAATCTGCCATTAATAGTAATTGGGTTGAATGGGTAAGAATTCTAACTCAAGTTCACTTAATTGTGAACTGCCTGAAATGAACTAAAATTCAGATCAGGATTCTTGGAGAAATATCAAAGGACACAGTAACCATAAAAATAATATTTTAAAATACTTTTTTTTTTTTTTTCTGATAGCTGTCATTCCCATCAAACATGCATATCTTGAGTTTTGGTGCTCAGAAACACAGTTGAGAGGTTGAGAAAGCAAGCCTTTGTCTTGGATTCCATAATGATTGCTAACAATCAAGTTGAAAATTGAACTCGGTCTATGTGATTTTGGTTTTACTGTTTTAATTATGACACTAAGTGAAATATAAAAGATCAAGTTATATTTATCTTCCGAAATTTATTTAAGATCCATTTTATCCAGGTTTAAAGCAGCTCTTTTATTTGCTAGAGCGAGTGGGAATATATTTGTGCATAAAACCTAAAAATGCAAACCCCAAAATGCACTTAACACTTCTAAACATTAGGCTGAGCCATGAGATTTCACTTTGATTTTTTTTTTTAATTTATTTTTTAAAATACCATTGAATAGAAGAAAAGATCTATAGAGAGACCTATAGAATATACTGGGGGAAAAGACCAATCAGCATTTTTTTCAAATTGTGCTATTCATTTCAAGATCAATACGAACTCTCCTACAATCTTAACTAAGAGACTGCATGCTATATCAGCATCCTCACAATGACAAGAAAGTCTTCATTGGCATTAAAAGTATATATTTTCCTTAAGACTGCTGCTTTGTGATTACATTACTGTTTTTATAGGATTAGCAGATTGTTGTTATTATTATTATTATTGTTGTTATTATTGTTATTATCTTTCCTTCCCCATATGTAACAGTATTCAGTAAATGTTTCACCCTGGTCAAAAAAGAGTCAGATATGTATCTCTCGGTATTCTTACATGAATGTTAATTTCCAGTTTAATGAAAGGTGGTTGCACTGAATATGTAAGACTATAAAATGTCAAGTTCTTTCCAGCTAATGTTAGTTACTTCAAAACATTCTTCCAACTCCTCTAGGACTGTCAAATGACATTTAGTGTCCCCCATAGCTTTTCTCTAGTTCCATCCAAAGTCTGGTACGTTTGGTTCAGACAGATAGAATTTATTTCTGTTTAGTTCCCTATTTAAATACAATTTAATTCCCGTATTAATATTCAGTGGCACTTTTCACATGGAAAAAAAAAAAAGAGAAAGAGAGAGAAAGAAAAAAAAAGAGGGAAAGAGAGAGAGAAGGAGAAAGAAAGAAAGAAAGAAAGAAAGAAAGAAAGAAAGAAAGAAAGAAAGAAAGAAAGAAAGAAGAAAGAAAGAAAAAAGAAAATAAGAAAGAAAGAGAAAGAGAGAGACAGAGAGAGAGAGAGAGAGAAAGAGAAAGAGAAAGAGAAAGAGAAAGAGAAAGAAAAAGAAAAAAGAAAGAGAAAGAGAAAGAGAGAAAGAGAAAGAGAAAGAGAAAGAGAGAGAAAGAGAAAGAAAGAGAAAGAAAGAGAAAGAGAAAGAGAAAGAGAAAGAGAAAGAGAAAGAGAAAGAGAAAGAGAAAAGAGAAAGAGAAAGAGAAAGAGAAAGAGAAAGAGAAAGAGAAAGAGAAAGAGAAAAGAGAAAGAGAAAGAGAAAGAGAAAGAGAAAGAGAAAGAAAAAAAAGAGAAAGAGAAAGAGAAAGAGAAAGAGAAAGAGAAAGAGAAAGAGAAAGAGAAAGAGAAAGAGAAAGAGAAAGAGAAAGAGAAAGAAAGAGAAAGAGAAAGAGAAAGAGAAAGAGAAAGAGAAAGAGAAAGAGAAAGAGAAAGAGAAAGAGAAAGAGAAAGAGAAAGAGAAAGAGAAAGAGAAAGAGAAAGAGAAAGAGAAAGAGAAAGAGAAAGAAAGAGAAAGAGAAAGAGAAAGAGAAAGAGAAAGAGAAAGAGAAAGAGAAAGAGAAAGAGAAAGAGAAAGAGAAAGAGAAAGAGAAAGAGAAAGAGAAAGAGAAAGAGAAAGAGAAAGAGAAAGAGAAAGAAGGTGAAGAGAAGAGGGTGCTCCGTCACCCTCACTGTGTAGAAGTTCATTCACATGTTGGTGCAGAACTTCCTGTGCTCCATTTTGTGGCCATTGCCCCTTGTCCTATCCCCACACACCACTGAAAAGAGGTTGGCCAAATCCTCTGTCTCTCACACTTCAGATACTTGTAAACATTAATAAGATCCCCTCTCAGTCTTCTCTTCTCAAGGCTGAACAGACCCAGGTCTCTCAGCCTTTCTTCATAGGGAAGATGCTCCAGTCCCCGTATCATCTTTGTGGCCTTCCGCTGGACTCTTTCCAGGAGATCCTGTCTTTTTTGTACCGGGGAGCCCAGAACTGGACACAGTACTCCAGGTGAGGCCTGACCAGGGCAGAGTAGAGGGGGAGGATCACCTCCCTTGACCTGCTGGCCATGCTCCTTTTAATGCACGCCAGGATCCCATTGTCCCTCTTGGCCACCAAGGCACACTGCTGGCTCATGGTCAACTTGTTTTCCACCAGGACCCCCAGGTCCTTCTCCTCAGAGCTCCTCTCCAGCAGGTTGTCCCCCAGCCTGTACTGATACATGCGGTTGTTCCTTCCCAGGTGCAGGACTCTACACTTGCTCTTATTAAACCTCATTTGGTTTCTTCCTACCCATCTCTCCAGCCAGTCCAGGTCTCACTGAATGGCAGAATTTTTTCAAAAAAATTTCTCTTTCTTAAGATATAAGATTTTGTTGATTACATTAAGATTTGAAATCTATAGTTAGTTAACTGTTTCTTTCTCTGACTCTCAGTGTAGTTTACTTAGGCCAATAAAATTAAAGTGTTGATCAGTGTAAGAAAATTGTTGGGTTTTACATGAATATGCTGTTGTCGTGGAAAATTGAGATTGATTTTTACATAATGGAAAATTATAGATTGATTCAGTGTGTCAATACCAATCTGAATTCACAAAGGATCAGACTTCAGGATTAAAGTTAGTAATTTTACTAAGCAATTAACACTGTGATTTTATCTCCTATCAAGATTTTTTAAAGACAGGAAGGTGTATGTTTTCTTTTAGAGCTGTTAGATGAAGAAATGAGTAGAAAGCAATAGCCCTTCTGTTAATTGCCAACATTTCAAATTCATCTCTATTCAAAAAATATAAATAAAACCTGCAATTTTCATTGGAACTGGAAACAATATTCATTCATAATGTCTTTAGTGATGTCATACTAAGATGTCAAAAACTGACAAGTATTTTAAATAAATTTTTATTTATGGATGTGTGAAATTTATTGGTTCATTGCAGTTCACAGTAGCCAAACACCAGAGATGCAAAAAACTAAATAACTGTAATCTTTTCATATTCTAGCTGAAATTAGAAAGACTGTACTCAAAAATAAGATATTCATATGAATAAGCATTTGCAAATTAGGCTCATCTTACAGTTGTTCTACTTTACATTCTAGCGTTTTCGTTTTTAAAAAGTAATCAGTATTTTCAAGAGTCTATCTTGTTCTTTGTTTGTAATTGATCAGTGGTAGAGCTTACAGATACAGTCCAACTGTAATGAATAATGACTTCCATATCACACATGAATTTCCTTGTATAGAGTGCCTAGCTGCTTTTGAAAGGATACAATCCTTAACCAGAGTCCTTGTGTTATGCTTAGTTGATTTTATATACATAGAGAGATTATGAGGTAGACTCTTTTTCAGAAATTCTCCGTTATATAGCCTCCTGGTTACACTCACCCTTCAATGAGGCAATGGGCACTGCAGGAGAAGTTTTAGTCAAGACACAGCAGTCTCTCTGCTATTCCTTTCCTCTTGCTGGATTGTTGGGCTCAGTCATAAGTCCTTCACCAACCTTAATCTCTTCAGGGGAACACCTGCTCTGTCAGGAGCCACTTCCTTTTCCTCTGATGTTGGAAGGCTCTCCATTGCTTCTCACCTGTTTTTTTCACTCTCTTTCTCTCTTTTCCTCTCTTTCTGTTATTTTTGGTGTTGCTGGTTATTTATTTATTTATTTGATATTCCTTTTTTCAATACATTTTCACAGAGGCATGTATGACTAGTGGGCTCAGCTGTTCCTTGCAGTGGGGCCATTGGATCCAGCTGGGACTGGCTCTGTCCAGCTTGGGGCGGTCCCAGGCTCTGCCCATAGAGGCCAAGCCACCCCTGCACTCCACTGCTGTCAAATCTTCGACAACTGCATACAACACAGACTGTTTCAGTCAAAGAAAATTTAGCTTTAACTTTTTTTTTTTTTGTAAAATATTCAGAGCTTCTTGGAAAATAAAACACAATACAAGCTGCTTTTTAAATCTATTTAAATCTATTTTAAATGCTTTATTTTAAAACAAAGTCTATTTTACCCTAAATACTGTATCAAATTCTAAAGAACAGATACAGCTAATCTTTCTAGATTCTTTGGGCAGTATAAGGCACAAGGAGAGGAAAGAACACTTCAAACTTAAAGTACATTGTAAGAACAAAGGACCTGAATAGACTGTGGAGGTTAAAAAAAAAAAAAAAAAAGACACCAGAAATGCTAGAAATTTCAAAAATTAAATAATTAAATCAAAATTTAGTTTTAAGGCAATACTTAACGAGCATATGGAAGAGACAATATAATGTGACTGTCTGCCATACCAAGGACTGTGCACGGTAATAACACGGCTGCTTTCCAAACATCTGTGGACAGTCTTCCTTTTTTGTTAAAGTAAATATTTAATCTATTTTTTTAATCTCTGGCAATACTTTGCTTCGGAAACAGGTCCGATTAAGGGATCTGTTTTTGTGCTTATCATTATTATTATGAAAAAAATCAATCTTTATAAATGTCTTTTTTTTGACAAAGTAAATCAGTAGTTTAAAGCAGTTGTACCGCTGTGTGCACCATTGCCGTTTTTCAGAAATTGCCCAAACATGACAGCAAAAACAGTAAATTGACTAATGCACTGATGACATTTATAGAACTTGATTAATAAAGTTTTCCAATCTAAAACTATATTTAGTTATTTTCAAACTAGTGTCTCCAGTTTTTTTACAAGTTAAAATAGGTCCAAGTTTTGCTCCTTTGCTCTTGTGAAAGTATGGTAAACAGTTGTGTGTATGCATTTTAATCATGTATATGTGCACGGCTTATTTAATCAAGAAAGTACTCATCTATATGTGCTCCTTCTCCTGGAATATCACAGAATCAGAGAATGATCTAGGTTGGAAGAGACCTCCAAGATCACCCAGTCCAACCTCTGACCTAACACTAACAAGTCCTCCACTGCACCATATCACTAAGCTCAACATCTAAACGTCTTTTAAAGACCTCCAGGGATGGTGACTCAACCACTTCCCTGGGAAGCCCATTCCAATGCCTAACAACTCTTTCAGTAAAGAATTTTTTCCTAATACCCAACTTAAACCTCCCCTGGTGCAACTTTAGCCCATTCCCCCTCGTCCTTTCACCAGGCACATGGGGGAATAGACCAATCCTCACCTCATGAATGCCTCCTTTAAGGTACTTATAGACAGCGATCAGGTCGCCCCGAGCCTCCTCTTCTCCAGGCTAAACAACCCCAGCTCCCTCAGCAGCTTCTCGTAAGACTTGTTCTCTAGACCCCTCACCAGCTTCGTTGCCCTTCTCTGGACTCTCTTGAGCACCTCCATGTCCTTCTTGTAGCAAGGGGTCCAAAACTGAACGCAGTACTCGAGGTGCGGCCTCACCAGAGCCGAGTACAGGGAGACAATCACTTCCCTAGACCTGCTGGCCACACTGCTTCTTATACAAGCCAGGATGCTGTTGGCCTTCTTGGCCACCTGAGCACACTGCTGCCTCATATTCAGCCGACTATCAACCGGTACTCCCAGGTTCTTCTCTGCCAGGCAGCTATCTAACCACTCATCTCCCAGCCTGTAGCGCTGCCCGGGGTTGTTGTGCCCCAGGTGTAGGACCCGGCACTTGGCCTTGTTGAATTTCATGCAGTTGGCCTCAGCCCATCGGTCCAGCCTATCCAGATCCTCCTGCAGAGCCTTCCTTCCCTCGAGCAGATCGATACACGCACCTAACTTGGTGTCGTCTGCAAACTTACTGAGGGTGCACTCAATCCCCTCATCCAGATCCTCGATAAAGATATTGAAGAGGACTGGCCCCAGCACTGAGCCCTGGGTACTCCACTAGTGACCGGCCTCCAACTGGATTTGACTCCATTCACCACAACTCTTTGGGCCTGGCTATCCAGCCAGTTTTTAACCCAACGAAGCGTATGCCAGTCCAAGCCACGAGCAGCCAGTTTCTTGAGGAGAATGTTGTAGGAAACGGTGTCAAAAGCCTTACTGAAGTCAAGGTAGACCACATCCACAGTCTTTCCCTCATCCACTAAGCACATCTACAGAAATGTTTACTGTGTCTACGGAAAGGTTTACTCTATCTACAGGAAGATTTACTGGTCACTGGTGCAATTAAATTAGTTTCACAGAATTATATTTATGTATATTTTCCAGTTTCACCTTCAGAATCAGAAAATCTGAAGGAAAGTTCAGATTCAGAGAACTGAGAATCAGAGAAATTAAGAATCATATATAACTTGATAATGTGGTAAAGTAATGGCAAGATTTTCCAAGTTAGACTGTGGGTCATACTTTAGTATCTGAATATACGGCCTTATTTTGTTTAAAATTAGTAGACACTCAACATTCTTCAAGATGATAGTCTGATTTTTCACTTTTGAAAATCTCATGTTTAACATTCTCATGTGTACTTTTCCTTTTTCGCTAGCTTTATTTTCAGTTTACAGCCTGTAAGGTAAATACTACCTAAAAAACTACAACTATTGTAGTACTGACATATAGATAGAATACACACTTCTGTTTATTGATTTGTGCTAATGGCCACTGTTTCAGAAGAATTCTTCATTTGTCTGAGAAACTGACTGTTTCTTTAACACGTTTACTATTTCTTAAATTTAAGTGAATAAATTCACTGAACCTTTTTATTATTTCTGGTATGATATCTAATCTCATGAAGTTATTTGCCAGCAACTTGTTAGATATATAGCAGAGGTATACATGTAGGGTGGACAAGAAGAGTGTAAAGAAGGGGAAAACAACTATATTTGTAGTTTAACAGAAGCCTTGTTTTATTTTGATGGGAATTCAGAAGGTGTGATTTTCTCCTCTAATAGCACTCCTGCTGGACAAATTGTAAATGAGGTTTATTCCTCAATCAGCATGCTGTCAGGGAATTTCTCCCAGAAGCAGTGAAGCCTTTTGAAAACACTTGCTATTTTCAAACTCTGAGTAAATTTACAATAGCCTGTCTCTGAATAACCTCATAAGCTGTCAGTCATGTTTCATTCTTTCCCTACCCAGTGTGATGAGGCTGTCTAAATATGTAGAATAGGCATACACAACATACTGCCTTAAAATTTATTAATGAAAAGAAAGCAGTTTGCAGTGTTAGCCATGGAAAACTTGTCTTTTACACATCTAACATATTATGACAATATCTTTCTTATAGAACTATTAAATCTTGTCTACACAGATGAAGAATAATTTTATTTTCACTTAAAATCTATATAAGCAACAGGGTTCCTACCAGGTACAAATTTGGAGTTTTAATAAGAATACCATAAAAATGTGATAACGTACTATTTCAGTTCAACAAAAAGGCCTTCCCTTCCCTTCCCTTCCCTTCCCTTCCCTTCCCTTCCCTTCCCTTCCCTTCCCTTCCCTTCCCTTCCCTTCCCTTCCCTTCCCTTCCCTTCCCTTCCCTTCCCTTCCCTTCCCTTCCCTTCCCTTCCCTTCCCTTCCCTTCCCTTCCCTTCCCTTCCCTTCCCTTCCCTTCCCTTCCCTTCCCTTCCCTTCCCTTCCCTTCCCTTCCCTTCCCTTCCCTTCCCTTCCCTTCCCTTCCCTTCCCTTCCCTTCCCTTCCCTTCCCTTCCCTTCCCTTCCCTTCCCTTCCCTTCCCTTCCCTTCCCTTCCCTTCCCTTCCCTTCCCTTCCCTTCCCTTCCCTTCCCTTCCCTTCCCTTCCCTTCCCTTCCCTTCCCTTCCCTTCCCTTCCCTTCCCTTCCCTTCCCTTCCCTTCCCTTCCCTTCCCTTCCCTTCCCTTCCCTTCCCTTCCCTTCCCTTCCCTTCCCTTCCCTTCCCTTCCCTTCCCTTCCCTTCCCTTCCCTTCCCTTCCCTTCCCTTCCCTTCCCTTCCCTTCCCTTCCCTTCCCTTCCCTTCCCTTCCCTTCCCTTCCCTTCCCTTCCCTTCCCTTCCCGTCCCTTCCCGTCCCTTCCCGTCCCTTCCCGTCCCTTCCCGTCCCGATTCAATTACATGTATTATTATAATATCAGTGTAGTTTATAAAGACATACCATTTGCCATGTTTTTCTGTTTCCTAGGTTTAGTGCATGGAATTATGTTCTTATTAATCATGTTCATGTTAATCACTGCTGCTTAAACAAATGTAACTATGATCTGTTCTGAAATTTACCATGGGTTCACAGTTATAAATCATAGAATTTCACTCTACATCAAGCTGGGAGAGAGTTATACTTCTCATAAATTATAGTAAATTAATAATGTGAATTTGGTTAGGCCAAGTTGACTGCCATCTGACACATAAATGATTCTCTGGGCTTGTTCCTTATTGTCTTGGTTTGAAGCAAGTCTTAAAATAACTGAAAGAATCAACACAGGAAAGAATAAAAACTAAGGTAGTAAGATATTTGACAATACTTCTATTGCATTAGCAAATTGTAAGTAAACAAGTAAACACATACGAACAAATAAGTCATGGAGCAAACATCAAAGTCAGTATCAAAGAGTATTCACATTAAGTTGCTCCTACAAATATTTCAGTAAATTCAGAGAATGATTAATGTAGAAGAAAATGCACAGTTGCAACTAGTTTTAAGATACTGAATAGAAAAAAAAATTAAAAAAAAGAAGGAAAAAAAAAAGTTAAGAATTCTCTTATCGTCTTTATAAGTTTTCACAAAAAAAGTATTGCATAGTACAAACATTTCTAGAACATGTTCTGAAGCTCTGTGTACCATACATACTATACCAAGATGGGATTTTTTCAAAATATTTTCTGTCATGCTGTAAATAAGATTATAATAACTATTTTAATTAATTAACAAAGCGAAGTGACTTCATCATCTTTAGAACAACACAAAATACATCCTAGAGATATGCTCATTAAGGAGTTGTTTGCCACCTGCTTTCTAGAAGACAAAATCCAGTCCTGTAGTACTACAATATCTGTCTTGAAGAAGCTGAAACATTGTTTGTATGACCAAAGCAGTGTGCGAACTAACAGTTTTTGGCTTGGGTGAACATCACTATATTGTTTACTGCTCATTCACCAAAAAGAAGAGAGAAGAATCTTTTGCACAAAAAATAATGAGCACCACTTGCTATAATGACTACAAATAGTTGAAAACTTTAGACAGATTTTTGCTAAGAAAACTCACTCTTTCGTCTTCCTTGACCCGTAGCATCTAAGAGAATGCAAAAGAACTTGTTTCCAAAGCTTGAAATCTCACACTAGTGACATATGGGTGGTTCTGGATCTGTCTTGTTCTTTGTTGGTTATCCAGTAAATTTTAGTGTCTTTATATTTAAAACCATAGAACTAGGATTTACCTAAATGAACAGCTGCTATTCTTTCTTTGATTAAGTTCCAGGGAGTGTATGTGGCTGAACAATAAAGGGATTTGTTAACTAAGTTATTCTTGATTTGATAATTCTTTTATTTTTATTATTATTTATATAAATAGCTTTAGTGTTTTCATCTTCAATTTATACTGTACATCCATCCACATATCCTTCTACTTAGGAGAAAACTGTATGTGTAAAATGTGTTGGCTTTCTGAGAAAATGTCTTCAGTCTGTTCCCAGGTAATGGCTGAGTTTCTGTTGTTCTTTATCAGCATATCTAAAACTGAACAGGAAAAAGTGCTAGTGTGCTTGAATGCTTATAGAAATTCTCTGTGTAGGGCAAATTATGTTAATTAACACAAACATATTTGGGGAAATCTTCCTTATAGGTTTAGGAATGCTGTTTGTTGTTTTGGGGGATCTGACTTTTTTTCATGATTGTCTAAGCATTGTCATCTATTATACTCTCTAGGCCCTTCCATTGACTATGAATGGTTTTGCTTCATTTGGATGCCAGAGAAATAGGAGCAACTGATATGACATGGGAGTTCCAAGTTCTGCAGTACAATGTGTAGTGCATCAGTCCCTTTCCTAGTCTTTCATTTCAGATTCTAAAGTTGAGCTGAGATTTGCCTGCAATTAACTGGAGTACTCATATGCATGGTCGAACCCAGAAGCACGTTTGTATGTATTAGGACATGTGACATTCAGTTTCAAGGCCAGTACTAGGTGAAGAAAGTTTCATTAACTGTTCAGGTCCTGATGTCTTAGGCTGCAAAACAGTATAAGGGAGCTAAGTGAGGAGTGAAATCATGGTTATTTTATAATGTCATTTCCATATAGAAGATCACACTTTTCCTGTGGAATGTAACAAATGCCTTGTTTACTTGAACCCACTTGGCTGAACCCACCACACACTTCTCTTTTTCTTCTTTCCTTCTCCTTACATTCCTTTAGTAAGATATTTGTTTACAGAACTAAACAAGGCTTTCAAATGGACATTAGATCTCATACTTATTTTAAAGCCAACAACTATTAAAGGTTAATTTTCTTAAGCTCTATGCTAACGTGACTACTAGTTTTAAATTCATCAGTTCATTGATGATATAGAAAGTCTATTTAAAAACAAGCCTCCTGTATAGGCTTAGATTGTATCTCCCTCCCACAGACTTAAAGGCCTTATTTTGTTCTGGGTAGGTATTAGATTCCACAGTTTGGCACCTTGACTAACTAACAATATCACTTACTAAATAGTACCTCTAACTTCCTGGGGAACTCCTTTGCACATCACAGATGTCTATCTTTGCATTATTAGATGCATGAGAAAGGGATAAAGCAACAGTTGTTAATCCAAGTCTTGAGATCCAGACTTTGACCAGCAGCTTCAGATGTCAATGGTCAAAGTAGTAAGACAGCTTGTTGAACCATAAAGAAAATGACCTTGAAGTCAAAAATCACTATCTAAAGTCATCTAACCATCTTGTGAATCGCTTACTATGGCGTAATGACCACATGGACATCAGGGTTCTTTTAGGATCAGTAACTGCTACTACTTTATTGATGACATAACTTCAACTCCTTTTCCACCTCCTCATTGAGGACAGGCTCCTTTCTTATACCATTTGCTCTACAGCAGTACCTTTCCACTAACTATTCATTGGTCAACAACTTTGCCCTGCAGCAGCAAACACCCAGAAACTTCTATGTCTTCACGGCAGAACAACAAGCAGTCCAAGACAGCAAGCCTGAAGGTCTCCTGAATCCCCCTTCTTTGTTCCCTCTAAACTCTTTACATTCCTGATGACCTCATCGTTAAGAGTCCGATGTTATCACCAACCATGGGGCTTGTTGATTCCCATGGCCATACTCCCACAGTTTACTAGTCAAGATACTGTCAGAAATGTTATCATCTTTGTCCTCTAAGTAGCTGAAACTTCCCATAACTCTGTCATTAATTTATGCATAAACTAGTTTTCAATAAAAATGATAATCTACTTGAGGCTGTTTGAGAGAAAAAGAACACGGTTCAGAGTTCTGAACTGTGACTGTGTGCATCAGGAATATATTTGTCTGAGATGGTAATGTGTAAATGAGTAGAAACATATCTTCATCTGTAAATACACAGGACTACTTGTTCTGTTGCATCAAAGTTTTATTCAGTTTTGAAGAAGTATGATGGAAATGTTTGTTCCATTCTTTTAGAACAGTATTTTATCTGGATTTTGGTGGAAATAGAAATCCCCACAACATCTGTTCCATGTACTGTTACAGAAAACTTGGTGAAATGCAGGGTTTATCAAACTTTATATGTTCTTTTCCACACGTATGTTTTGCTTTGTTTTGTTGTTCTATTTTTCACCACATTTTCTTCTAGTCTGACTAATTCCCACATAGGTTCAAGTAAAAATGTAGATGGATTCTTTCTAAGAGAAAAATGTATTTATTAGGACAAGAGCACATTCAAAAAAACAAAAAATCTGAAAAAAATCATATTCATTTAAATATAAACAATAAGCAACCGTAAAATTATTCCCAGAACTATCTTCATAATAGCTCTGCAAAAGTGCAGTGTTCTTAGAACAATTTATCTGTAAAAATGTTCAAAAAATTACATTATGATGAATTTACTATAGATATTATCCTGTAATATTTTGGATATTTTATTGCTACTATGCATTACCATTTTGCAGGTAGTTCTAGCTTAATTTTCAAAACTGAATCAGTAGAAAAATGTGTATACATGTATATATACACAGAATAATTTTGTCTTTATGGAAAACAGTACACCTACCCAGAAGTGCTTGTGATAATTCTGTCAGAAAAGAAATGTCCAACATCACCTTTAAAATGTTTTTATTTATCTCTTTCTATTTCCCATTTTTTTATCAAATTAGAGCTACACTGGATTATGGCAACTGCTGTAAAAGTGTCAGGATGACCTGTTTCTGTTTTTCTTTCTTTTTTCAAAATATAAAACTTTTTTTTTTTTCTTATTATTATAATTCTTATTCTCCTAGAGACATGACATAAGACTAATAGAATAAGTAAGATGAAAACACAAAAATTTTGCTTATAAAATGAACTGCATTCTCATCTTATCCCCACAGTTCCTATATAATAGGATAGTGACTCAACCACTTCCTTGGGCAGCCTCTTCCAATGCTACACAACTCTTTCACTAAAGAAATTTCTCCTAGTATCCAACCTAAACCTTCCCTGGTGCAACCTGAGGTCATTTGCCCTTGTCTTATCACTATGTGCTTGGAAGAAGAGCCCAATCCCCACCTTTCTGTAACCTCCTTTAAGGTAATTGTAGAACACAATAACGTTTCCACTCAGCCTCCTTTTCTCTAGGTTAAACAACCCAAGTTCCCTCAGTCACTCCTCATAAGACCTGTTTTTTAGACCCCTCACCAGCTTCGTTGCCCTTCTCCAGATATGCACCAGGATCTCGATGTCCTTCTTGTAGTGAGGGGTCCAAAACTGAACATAATATTCGAGTTGTGGCCTCATTAGAGCTGACTACAGAGGGACAATCACTTCCCTAGTCCTATTGGCAACATTATTTCTGATACAAACCAGGAGGCTCTTGGCCTTCTTGACCACCTGAGCACACTGCTGGCTCATATTCAGCCAGCTATCAACCAATATCCACAGTCACCTTGCCACTGGGCAGCTTTCTAGCCACTCTTCTCCCAGCCTGTAGCATTGCATGGGGTTGTTGTGCCCCAAGTGCAGGACCCGGTATTTAGCCTTGTTGAACTACCCAGACCCCTGTGTAGAGACTTCCCACCCTCCAGCAGATTAACACTCCTGCCCAACTTAGAGTCATCTTCAAACCTACTGAGGGTGCACTCGATCCCCTCATCCAGATTATTGATAACGATATTGAAGAGAACTGACCCCAATACTGAGCCATGGAGGACACCACTAGTGACCGGCATCCAGCTAGATTTAACTCCATTCACCACAGCTCTTTTGGCTCAGACAGCTACCCAGTTGATTTTTAACCTAACAAAGCTTATGTCCATCCAGGCCTTGAACAGCCAGCTGCTTTAGGAGAATGCTGTGGGAAACAGTGTCAAAAGCCTTACTGAAGTCTAGGTAGACCACATCCACAGCCTTTCCCTCATCCAATGAGCATGTCACCTCGTTGTAGAAGGAGACCAGCTTCATCAAGCAGGACCTGCCTTTCCTAAACCCATGCTGACTGGGCCTGATCATCTCATTGTCCTGTGTGCACTGTGTGCTCACACCCAAGGCAATCTGCTCCATAACCTTCCCCAGCACTGAGGTCGTACTGAGAGGACTGTAGTTTCCCAGATTCTCTTTCTGGCCCTTCTTGTAAATACACATCATATTTGCTAGCTTCCAGTCGACTGTGACCTCCCTTGATATCCAGGACAGTTGATAAATGATGGAAAGCATGTGGGGAACACTTCTTCCAGCTCCCTCAATATCCTTGGGTAGATCACATAGATTGATCTGGCCCCATAGATTTGAGTATATCTAAATGGACTAGCAGGTCGCTAACCATTTCCTCATGGATTATGAGGGCTTCATTCTGTCTATCAGCTCAGGGGGCTGAGAACGCAAAGAATAACTGGTCTTGCTGCTAAAGACTGAGGCAAAGAAGGCATTAAGTACCTCAGCCTTTTCCTCATCTTTTGTCGCTATATTTCCCTTCATATCCAATAAAGGATGGAGATTTTCCTTAGTCCTCTTTTTCTTGTTTATGTATTTATAAAAAATATTTTTATTGTCTGTAATACCAATAGCCAGATTGAGCTCAAATTGGGCTATGGCTTTTCTAATTTTCTCCCTGCATGTCCTCAAAACATCTTTGTAGTCCTCCTGATTGACCTGCTCCTTCTAAAGGTTATAAACCCTCTTTTTCTTCCTGAACTCTAGCCACAGATCTATATTCAGCCAGGCCAGTGATCTGTCCCATCTCATCTTTGGGAATGTGTGGATGGCCTGCTCCTATCTTGTGCTTTTAGGATTTCTTTCTTGAAGAGTGTCCAGCCTTCCTGGACTCCTTTCCCCTTTAGGACTGCCTCCCTAGGAACTCTGCCAACCAGGATCCTTAACAGGCCAAAGTCTGCCCTCTGGAAATCCAGGGTGGCAGTTCTGGTTGTTATCCGTGCTGATAATCTTGTTGTCCATAGGTTTGTGCCCGGTGTGCCGTGCCAATAAACACAAAGTGTCAGAATTGACACGAAGGACTTTTAATTAAATAATTAATTATATAACTCTGCAGAGTCAGGTGCTTTGTGATCTTTTGCAAAGCAAGCACATCTCTGACTTGAATCACCGTTATTCATACACAGCAAACTTGTGAAAACTATCTCTTTGGCCACTTTTGATCGGTTATTACAGCTCACCTAACTTATCTCTACTGAGTGTGCATTACAGAGGAACAGAGGGGGTGGGGAGGTACATGACAACAAATCCCACATTAGCATACATTAGAATTTTGATGGGAATGATTTTAATATGTTAATGACCCTTAATGAGCAAAAGGTTACTATAGGTCATTGTGGAGTGGTTTTTCTCCTTCTTGTTTTTTACCTTTTATTCCTTATCTTCCTTGCTTCTGTTAGCTCAAGGCTACTTGTCTCTCTCTTTCCTTATTTTCTCAGCTAAAATACTACACAAGCTATGGAAAGACTACACAAGCTACAGGCCTCCCTATTTTCTTTAAGGTTTCCTTGTTTTTTTCCCAGCTCTGGGAATACAATCTTGAATTGGATCCCTGAAATAGAACATAATGCCATTTTTTTTTTTTCTCTCCTGTTTGTGCTCAGTTTCACAGCTGAATATGAAAGCCTGGAAATAAGCAATAGATTCTTACAGAACAGCAGTGTGAACAGAGATGGCATGCATGTGTTAATACAAATAGGTGAAATGATACATGGTATGCCTGAAACAGTATATTGTTAAATTCCTGTCCATCAGTCCTGTGAAGTCATCTTTATCACAGTTAAAAATTTTTAGAACTTCAACCATAGCTAAGTATTAAAGATTTAGGAAGTGGTCTTGTTTTCTGCAGTATCCTTTAATCACTCATAGTTCTTCTAGATCACATTATCTTGGGGCTCTGACAGTATGACGGTATTCCTGGCAACACACTGACATACTGTCTAACATCATGAGCTCCTTTAAGAACACTATTGTGTTTTTCTCACAGTAGCTCATTACACATTTTCTGTTCCAAGTGCTGCACATTTGTCCAGGAGAGGGTTCCAGTGCTCTTAAAATTTGTCCATTACAGTGACAGAATTGGCAGTACTGTCCTAATTAATGGAGAACATACTTTAGAAGGAAGCTAAATAAATAAATAAAGATGATCTAAGTAGGTTGGAATATAAGATGAAATAAGAAATTACCATGTGGATGTGTGATTGTTAACATCTGACATTACTGAAAACCACATTTCATTTTTTGTTTGCCTACTGTTCGGATGGGGAAGAAAAGTACTGAGCAAGGGTAAATTTATATTATTTATTTATTTATTTTTGTACTAGGAAAGAATCTCTCTTCAGGAGAGAAACTTTCTTCACAATCTTTGTGCTATCACAAAGGAAAAAGCCATTCAAAATGAAATCTTTTTTCTCCTACTGAAAACATTTGATGGTGGTATTTACCAAAAGGACTGTTTGGATCTCCTCGTCGTTCTTTCTTGTTAAGTATTTTTCCATTTTGTAACCACTTCCTTAATTAAAAATCTTTGCATTTCATTACAGCACATATGATTTGATTATATATCATGAACTAATACATTTTAGTGCTGTCAATAAAAATGGGGTCTGTGCCCATACGAAGCAGATAATAATAAGCCCAATGAATAGCTTGCAACATGTTCTCTTACAAAAACAATAAAGCAACATCTTGTTATATTTTCTGTATTTTTTTTAAACAGTTCTTTTGGCACATTGTTTGCTTAAATGAGAACCAAGTACAATGTTAACAACAGAAAAATGGTTTTAAACTAAGAAACTATTTACACACATTGATAGAGAAATAATACCTACACACGCTGTTACAGCTGAAGTTTTCAGTTTTCTGATTATCACAAGTATTGTAATTTAACACATTTTTCATATTGTTTAAATGATTGCGTGGTAGAATGAGGGTCATAGCAAAATTCTCAAGTCTTTTCCAGATCTTGTCATACTGCTTCTTTCAATTTCTGTGCTCTTGGACCATATTAGCCCTTGGGCCTATGTGCTATAAGATGTCTAAATTAGATCTGCAATAAGTTTTGGATCATGCACCAATTAGCAATTGATTTGGAAACAGAGGAAGGTAATAACTTTCCAAGTCTTCTTCCATGATACAAGATTACAGTTTTCTTTTTGAACAATGAACAACTTTTCCTTTCTGAAATTCTTTTAAAGAGGAAATGTGTGTTAGAAATTGCAAATCTCTTGAAGATGGTTCAGCAAATAGATCACTGTTTACTGGTATATACTAGTTTACACTTTTGTTTCTTTTAAATTAACAACACCAAAAGAAATAACAAAAGTATAAAGCCTTGCAGGATCCAAGTGTTACATATATTGTAGTTCTGATAGTGTCATGTTAACTGTCTGTAATCCACTGTAGCATTTAACTGTCTGTAATCCACTGTAAAATGCCATTGCCTGGTTGGTTTCTTTACCGGCCACACTGGTGAATTGTAAGGTGAATGAGTCCTTTTAATAATGCCTCTTTCTTCCAATTCTGTTACCACCTTGTCAATTCCCACAAGTGCTGCTGCTGACAACAGATATTGCCAAACATTAATGATTTTAGTGGGAGGTAAGGGTATGGATGTTTGTAACAGACTCAGTCTCACTGTGTCTGAATCCCTTTGATGTGTCGCAAAACCCAACACAGTTCCAACACATGCGGCCATGCAGTATGTCAAACCGTAAAATATTAGCATATGCAGCACTGACTAATACTTTTACCCTGGTTAAATTTTGTTCCTCTGGCAACCAGAGTGAAATTTTTGTGGTGGGGCATTGTTTTTCCACCCCAATTTAACCCTGCATTAACCAGGTGTTATGCTCAGGGTTTGTGCTGTCTCATGTGTAGTTACTAACATTTGGGTCCCGGTGTCAATAAGAAAATTTACCAATATTTTTGGGGGTCCAACGGCAATGGCAATTATAAGGTCAGAGTGTTCATCAGAGAGCCATTGAATTGCTAATACCTGTCGAGCAGGGTGGCTCACTGCCCTCCCTGGGAATAGGAGTTTTTTTGCTGAGCTTCTGCCTCCTCAATTGGGCTTGGTGCAGAAGTTGCAGTTTCCTTATGGGTTGGGGGTTTTCCAGTTAGGCAATTCTCCCCAGCTGGAATATTTTTCTTACCCAGAAATTGGACTAATGTACGGAGGTCCTCCATAGAGGCACCACGCAAGAATGGTCGGGGTGCACCCAAAGCTAGGGCCTTATGCCACAACTCACTCCGTTTCCTACTAGGTTTGAACCTCTCTTTGAATTTGGGGTATCTGGGATTTTGAGTGTGGATTTGGCAGACTCACCAAGAGCGGTCTTGGGACTTAACACTGGATGAACTAATCCAGCCCATTCAGCATCCATACTTATCTATGTCTTGTACAAATTCACTCCAGGTGGGAATGGGGGAGTTTGGATTTTGCCTACAACCACTATCATCATCCCTATGAGCAGCTAGTATGCGATCCTGGGTATTTGCTATGAACATTTTAAGACAATCAGGGAGTCCATGGATGAGAGGGGTTAATCGAGCTGGGTCAATAGGAGTTAACATCGGGGATTTCCCGAATTCCTCTCTTTCATATATCGCCTGAATGCAGACTGCTTTCTGTACTGCTACAGCCAGATCAGAATAGCTTGTGGCTCTAATTTCCAGGGGTTCCCCTCTCTCCTGGGAATCTATACCACCTGCCCAGTATTTCACCTGTGCAGCTATAGAGTAATTATTGTCTCCTGGTGTGGCAGTTAAAAATACTCCAGGTCCCCAAAAGCCTCCTACCTCTTCCTCAGTCAACATAATTCGGTCTCCTCCTTCAAGAGATTGTCCTGACCATCTTGAGAAGTTTTTCTATATTTTAAACAACTCTAATGGTGACCATGAAATCATTCGCACAGTAGTGCAGATTTCATCTTCATCATCAATGGTAGTCTCAGTTTTAACCAAAGGTCTCAAGAAAATCAATTGAGGTTCAGAATCAGCAATCTCTTTGACATCATCATCACTGTCAAACCAGAAATCACTATCCCAGCTTTCAGGGTCTGCACTATGCATCAATCTGTGAACCTGCTTAACCGGAGGAGAAGGTTGTATTCTATTTAACAGATGACTAAACCTCTCCAGCAATTGTTTAAGATGATTATTCTCACTCACAAGTTTATCATTTTCAATCACAAATTTTTATTCGCATTCAAAATTTTATCATTTTCATTGAAAACTTTATCCATTCTGACTCCTAATGTTTTTCCCATCTCCCTTTCAAAGGCCAATGATGACTTCAACACCTCAATTTCTGATTTCAAAGCTGTATATTCCACATTGGAAATCAGTTTGGGAGCAGGAGTTTCCTTAGCTTCCTGCTGAGCACAAGACAAACAAGCTCCTAACACAGCACAAATCACACCTTTACCCTTTTGTTGACTGATCTTTCGTGAAGCCTGACACTGCTCAATGCACTCTACCACTTTCTCCTCATCTTTCCAAAATTTTTGGGCCCACTCCTTCCCTGCCTGGGAAGGGGCACATTTGTATTTTTGCAGAAGTTTATCCATAGCAATCCTGCCGACTACGACAATTTCTCTGTCGTGTTATGGGGTGTAGCCAATTAACCGTTACGGGTCTGGTTGTATTCAGGGTACTGAACTATCACAATCACAGATTCACCAATAACACATTAACCGATATGGGTCTGGTCGGATTCAGAGCACTGAACTACCATGGTCACGGATTCACCAATAAAGGATAACCATCCTTACTCTAGTCGCGTTCAATGAGAACTATCACGGCTAGGAAAAATGCAGTTAAGTGCAATTTATTACAGCAACAGGTACACAGGTTCTTTGGATTGCTGGCAATAATTTACTGTGCAAGTAGAGCATGCATGAAATACACAGGTGTGCAGCCTGGAAATTGACGCGTTAAAAGGCACAAAGACTCTATAGAGATTTCTAAGTTTCCACGGAGACACACGGTATAATCAAGTGTTCAAATCTCACCCAAAGGCGTCCCAATGGGAGGTGAGGGGGGGAAGAGAGGCTCAGCCCGTCGACTGATCCCAGGAGTCAGGAGGTCCTTGGGACGGTGTATTCCCTCATGATGGTATCTCCCCTGATGGTGGTATCTTCCCTAATGATGGTATCTTCCCTAATGATAGTATCTTCCCCAACATCCCCTCTCTCTTAGGCCAATTTACATTATTTTCTATCTTTTAGGTGGAGCTTGAGTGACTCTAGTCAGGTATATCTTAGTTATGATTGGTGAAAAATTTTCCCATCTCTGTTTAAAGGTATAGGCTCCGAGAAATTCAGAGCGCATGCTCAGTGAGGGGTGGTCACACCTTGGAGGCGGGTAGCTTTTGGGATGGAGGTGTGTTTTGGTATTATAATGATATTATAATGAGCAAAAGTACACTAGAGTACAGCATTTGTCAAAACATGGCAGGTCGTTGGCTGAGGGTAGTAAAAAGTGCGGCTTATCAGTCTCGGTGTGCACAAGAACAATTGAGTCCCCACCTGGTCACAGAGCCTAGCCGTGGTGTCTCCACTCCACTCTGCGCTCTGTACTGTTCCTTAGAGCCAGCACACCAGGTTCCCCCAGTGTGACAGCATCTAAGGTTGGAAGCCTAGGGAATGCTCAGGTAATGCAGCTACACCCTACCCTGAAAGCCTCTTCAATGCTGTACATTTTCTTTAAAATGTGAATGTTAGTTTAATTTTCCTAGTTACTTTATACAATTGCACCACAGATAGGTATCTCAAGTCCTGGAGATGTGGAGGCATGTGAATGTTTCTACTCAAAAATCCATTCACTTAATTTTTTCAGGACAATGATGTGTACAGTAAGGATTTTTCATGTTATCTTCTCCCATAGTTGAAGGCTGTTTGGACAAACATGTATACTATTAATGCTGCTATGCCTTAGAGGGTTATCGTAAATAGAGTTACATTAGGCTGGCAGCTAGTCAATAGTGGGGTTCTTCAAGGCTCAATTTTAGGGCAAGTTCTCTTCAATATCTTCATAAATAATCTGGATGCCAGATCCAAATGCATGCTAAGTAAGTTTACAGATGGTACTAAATTAGGAGGAGCTGTTATCTGCCTTGAGGGAGTCCAGACTAGAAGGTTGGAAAACCACCAGTCATATGAAGTTTGACAAGAGCAAGAGCTGGATTCTGCACGTGGGATGGGGCACTTCTGGATATTTGTACAGACTAGGGAATAAGATGCTGGAGAGCAACCTCACAGAAAGGGATCTGGGTGTTATGGTCAACAACAGGCTGAATATGAGTCAACAATATGCCCTGGATGCCAAAAGGACTAACCGTATCCTGGGGCACATCAAGCACAGCATAGCTAGTCAGTTGCTTCCAGCTTGGGATAGTCTATGATTCTATGGTGGTGGCAATATTGAATTTTATTAGTAGTTGTGCTTTAACCATGGTAGGCAGTGAAGACCCACACAACCATTTGCTCACCCTTACTGGATGAGATGGGGAACAGAATCAGAAAGGTAAAAGGGCAAGAACTTATCTGTTGAGATAAAGAATTTACTAGGTAAAGAAAAAGCTGCATCTGCCAGCAAAGCAAAACAAGGAATTCATTCACTACTTCCCATTTGCAGGCACATGCTCAGCCACTTCCAGAAAAGCATCACAAATCACACATAAAGTTTTGTTGGCAAGACAAACATTGTCACTCCTTCTTCCTTCTTTCCCCTGGCTTTTATTGCTGAGCACAGTGTCATATGGCATGGGACATCCCCTTGGTCAGCTGGGGTCAGATGTCCTGGTTGCTTCCCCTCACAGCTTCTTGTGAACTCTCAACCTCCTTGTTGGCAGGGAAACATAAGAAACATAAAAGTCCCCTGGACTCTGTTTAAACACTAGTCAGCAACAACTAAAACATCAGGGTGTTATCACCACTATTTTAATCAAAAATCCAGAACAGCACCGTACCAGGTACCATGAAGATTATTAATTCTATTCCAGCCTAATCCATGACAGTAAATATGTTAGTTCATTAGCTGAGTACTTTACATTGGAGATTGGTATATCTGTGGGTTCTATTCCTAGCTCTGCTGAGCTGGCCTGTGATAATAGGTATTTTTTGTCTCAGAGTGTCCCCTGAAAATAGTTTTAGTCGTCATTTAACCTACAAGTTCTCCACCAGTAGCAATATGTGGAATAGTTATTGTTAGTAAATGCTATCTAAAAGTAAACTTCACTGTCCTTGTTCCAAATTCAAAACAAGTAGATTTCCATTGCTTTTTCAAAATTTGCATTGATTATATCACACATGTTCTCAAAATATGTGATTTCCATCCATTGCCACTGTTACAGTATCATTTTTGTATTGTAAAATAATGCACTGGATTGAGTTGTTTCCATTTATTTGGTATATTCCTTTCTTAGATATATGCTCTCTGTTAATAGAGAATAGGAAGTAATAAGCATTGGCTCAGTAAGCTCTCAGAATTTTCTTTGTAAAATAAATTTACCATCCAATATTTTTTCTTGAATTTAATTTGACATAAATTCAGCACAGTACACAAGAGTAATGGTTACTTCTTCAGAAACTGTTTACAAAGAAAGCATATCCTTGCGCACAAAACAAACAAACAAACAAACAAAAACTACTCAGTGTCAAATTGCTATGCTGCTTTTTGTATTTTATTTCATTTTACCTTTAAACATCTAGTATTCCCTTTTTTTTTTTTTTCAAGTAGAGACAGATTTTATTGATGAGGCATATGTTCAGACTGGTGACTCTTGGACAGTACAAAATCTATTTTTCTAAGTCTATTTAAACTGAAATTTTGATTTCACTGCACTACTGTTAATTACACTGGAGTTCATTGAAAGTAGTCCAAGTCCAAATATAAGGCAATTGTGGAACTTGCATAAGGAAAATGACACAAGATTGTTTTAAATACAAAATTACTGAGCTTGAAGTAAGTATCCAGTAGAGTTCAGTAAAGGTTTGTGTTAGCATGATCTGCTTTAATATTTTTGTTCATGCCCTTGCAGCAAGACTTAGGACCCTTCTGATTAAGAGTTGGGAAACACTGCCAGAAGAAGTTAAGAACGTTGTCTAGGAGAACATGACTCTCATGAGAGTTAGAGTATCTAAAAGGGGGTGAAATGTAACAGTTGAGAGGGCAGAAGCATGCATTTCAGGGCTAATAACCACTTTTGTTCTCTATTCAGGTTTGGTAAGCTACAAAAGATGGAGAAGAAAACAAGCTAAAAACATTAATCAAATGAGGGGTTATTTTTAGTACAGACAGAGAAGTACTAAGTGTTCAAAACAGTCAAAGAATCCACCTAATCTCACGTCATAACATTTTTTTTATTTTTATTTTTTAATATAAATTAGATTTGGAAACAATTACATTTGAAGAGCAAGTAACATTATCATTAGGTTAGAGAATTTATCTTAAGATAATAAAAGGATCTGAATAATTTATTCTTGCAAAACAGAGTCAAAAGTCAAATGCCTACTGTCTAGTAGTATAGCTAGTACATAAATGCCACATAAGGAGTAAAAGAACAGCATCTGCCCAAACACAAACGTTATGCATTGGCAATGAACATACTTGGTCAGGAAGCAAGTTTATGACCACCAGAGGTAAGACATTCAATAGCAGCCTTCAGATAGAATAATTAACAAATTGGAGCTTTTTGTAATTACACAACAGCTGCCAGCAACAGAAAATGATCAAACACATTCATATCTGCAATTTTCCCAACCGATAGGAATTATGTTCCTTTTTTTGAATTAACTCAAAGGGAACATAAAATTTCTTGAAGTTCAATATTAGTTAATGTAAGCAACCAAAAGCCTGGATGTGTAATTAACCTATTTCAACTCTCTGAAGATCTTTCGATTATGTCATAGTTCACCTCACTCTTCCTTTGTCGCTGGCCAGGAAGGAGCATACTGAAAAATTCCACAAGGACCACCATGCAGTAGGTATCCTTATACAGAGACTGTTCAGGTATTTCAATGGGAAAGGAAAGTCTAGGTTTGAGGTGGACTTAATATATGTTAAACATTTAGCTTTTTTTTTTTATCAGATATTTTGTACAAACATAATTTTAAAATAATATCTTTAGGAAATTTGGCTTTATTTCAAGATTTCTGTGTATAAGAAATGTACTAGCCATAGTAGTCTGGAAAGTGTCTACTTACTGCTATATCTGACTTACCTGTTATGTATGATATTTTATATTGAAATACAAGCTCTATGATCAGGCTGGCTTACAGGAAGGCACTGACAATCTTCCTTGGAAGAAATCAGCTGTTGACCAAATGCATTCCTGCAGGTTTTAAGGCATAATAGGTCTGATGTTGCTATACTTTTTTTCTCTTTTGGAATTTCCAGTTGTTACTGAGTCATTTTATGATGCATTGTACCTACTGCTTGGAGACACTAGGCAAATTAAAACTATTTTCCCTCTGTATGTACTGGATTTTTCATAAATTCTGAAGTAATATATTCACCTATGTGGTAGGAACATAAAGTAGTGATTAAAAGCAAAACCAAATATTCTGAGACTTTTTCATTTATAGAAGTAGTCCTGCAATAAAGGATAAAAATATCTTGAAGCTGAATAGGTTAGTTTCAGTTCTATGAAACAATGTCCATTGAAAGACTATGAAAGACTATTGGGCTTTCATTCACTCTTGACAAACAATATTGTTTGTTTGTTTGTTTGTTTGTTTTGTTTTATTTATTTGGTTGTTCTTTAGATATACTGATATTTTTTAACATCACTATCTTAATTTTAGAACTTTAAATTTAAATTAGACCACTGGATTCTCATTCATAGTATTTCTTCAAATACATTCCCCAAATTACTTTTTTTTTTTTTTTAAGAATCTCTTGACAAATAATTATTCTTGTCAGTAGAAATTAGTGTATAAGTTGCTCTCTGTGTTTTGAAAGTTAATTGCCTTTAATGATTTGTAATCATACCCTTCCTCTCTAGAAATCTTTAAAGCACACAATCTATTTCCATTCAAGAATGCAGAAAAAACATTTTTATAAGTATATTTTGCCTTGAGATTATTTCATTACTACTGTTTTATTTTCAACAGATATAAACGAGATAGGACTGGATGCCTAATAAATAACATCAAATGCCATTAACATTATGATTAATTACTCTACCAAAAATACAATAAAGTCAAGCAGTTTATATTTTCATTCCCATTACCGAAAAAAAATAAAAATAAAAATCCTTTTACCTCTGAAATCCAAATACATGTGAATTTGTGCAAGTACACACAAAGAAAGCATAATTCTTTTATAAAACATAGGTCCTAAGGTAGACACCTAAGGTGGTGGCAGGTTATTTCAGAGAGCTGGTAAAGTAACTCAAGTGGAAGGATTTCAAAGCTGACAAGGAAGATCTGTTTTTACAATTTCCATGTAGCAGCCTGCTTCTTCCTTGTTGCTTCCTAGCTGCAGGCTGGAATGTGCATGATCATCCTAGATATCAGGGTCCATTGCTGGTCACACCAAGACTCTGGGGGAGCCTATGGCCTTGTCCAGATACAGTGCTCATGGAGTTGCAGCTCCTACATATTCAACAATAGCCAATTAGCCACTAGGCAATAATTAAAGCAAGCTAAAACAAGATAGGGGCCAAAGTCAGCCCAAACAGGTCATGAGACCCTGTTCTGTCAGGCTAATAAAGAGCTAATAAGAGCCTCTTATTACTAACAGTAACAATTGCATTTACCAGGGCACAGTCTACTTCTTTGAGGAGAACGTTTTCCTCCTTGACGATAAATTGTTTCATGTACTAAGAGTCATTTGTAACAACTTTTTAAAAAATGTTTTACTATTTCCAGAGTATGTAATAATTGTATCTTTCATCTTTACTCTACAGAAAGCTACCTTGCAGCTTTGAAAAGTTATTGGATAATGAGTTTAGGGTCCTTGAAGAAAAACTGGGAGAGTTGAAACCTAAAATTCAGTCTGTGAGCAATGCAGAAAGTCTTTTGGCAGGTACTGGAAGTATCTCAAATTTGTATCACCATGGAGAATAATTATTTGAAAATATCCACCTCCCTCCCCCACTGTGTATTTTAAATTAAAAATAAATTATTGTGTGCTATCTTACCTAGCTAAGCTTTTCCTTTAGACCTTTGGAGACACATATGAAACACAGAAGTATTTTTTTTTTCCAACTATCCTATAATACCACACCAAAATTTTAAATGAGAATTTCAAAACAAATTAATTTTTTTTTGCTTTCTCTCCAAAACATTAGGGTTAAGAATTCTGCCTCCCCTCCCTCCCTCCCTCCCCTCCCCTCCCCTCCCCTCCCCTCCCCTCCCCTCCCCTCCCCTCCCCTCCCCTCCCCTCCCCTCCCCTCCCCCCCTCCCCTCCCCTCCCCTCCCCTCCCCTCCCCTCCCCTCCCCTCCCCTCCCCTCCCCTCCCCTCCCCTCCCCTCCCCTCCCCTCCCCTCCCCTCCCCTCCCCTCCCCTCCCCTCCCCTCCCCTCCCCTCCCCTCCCCTCCCCTCCCCTCCCCTCCCCTCCCCTCCCCTCCCCTCCCCTCCCCTCCCCTCCCCTCCCCTCCCCTCCCCTCCCCTCCCCTCCCCCTCCCCTCCCCTCCCCTCCCTCCCCTTCCCTCCCCTTCCCTCCCCTTCCCTCCCCTTCCCTCCCCTTCCCTCCCCTTCCCTCCCCTTCCCTCCCTTCCCTTCCCCTTCCTCCCTTCCCTTCCCTTCCCTTCCCTTCCCTTCCCTTCCCTTCCCTTCCCTTCCCTTCCCTTCCCTTCCCTTCCCTTCCCTTCCCTTCCCTTCCCTTCCCTTCCCTTCCCTTCCCTTCCCTTCCCTTCCCTTCCCTTCCCTTCCCTTCCCTTCCCTTCCCTTCCCTTCCCTTCCCTTCCCTTCCCTTCCCTTCCCTTCCCTTCCCTTCCCTTCCCTTCCCTTCCTTCCCTTCCCTTCCCTTCCCTTCCCTTCCCTTCCCTTCCCTTCCCTTCCCTTCCCTTCCCTTCCCTTCCCTTCCCTTCCCTTCCCTTCCCTTCCCTTCCCTTCCCTTCCCTTCCCTCCCCTCCCCTCCCCTCCCTCCCCTCCCCTCCCCTCCCCTCCCCTCCCCTCCCCTCCCCTCCCCTCCCCTCCCCTCCCCTCCCCTCCCCTCCCCTCCCCTCCCCTCCCCTCCCCTCCCCTCCCCTCCCCTCCCCTCCCCTCCCCTCCCCTCCCTCCCCTCCCCTCCCCTCCCCTCCCCTCCCCTCCCCTCCCCTCCCCTCCCCTCCCCTCCCCTCCCCTCCCCTCCCCTCCCCTCCCCTCCCCTCCCCTCCCCTCCCCTTCCCCTTCCCTTCCCTTCCCTTCCCTTCCCTTCCCTTCCCTTCCCTTCCCTTCCCTTCCCTTCCCTTCCCTTCCCTTCCCTTCCCTTCCCTTCCCTTCCCTTCCCTTCCCTTCCCTTCCCTTCCCTTCCCTTCCCTTCCCTTCCCTTCCCTTCCCTTCCCTTCCCTTCCCTTCCCTTCCCTTCCCTTCCCTTCCCTTCCCTTCCCTTCCCTTCCCTTCCCTTCCCTTCCCTTCCCTTCCCTTCTGTCCTGGTTCCAGTTAGGACAGAGTTAAGTAGCTCATAGTAGCTGGTAGGGTGCTATGTTTTGGATTAGGATGAGAAGAGCGCTGATAACATGCTGATGTTTTAATTGTTGCAGAGCAGTGTTTAAACCAGGCCAAGGACTTTTCGGCTTCTTGCTCTGTCCTGCCAGCGAGCAGGCTGGGGGTGCAGCAGGAGCTGGGAGGGGACAGACCCAGGACAGCTGACCCAAACTGGCCGAAGGGGTATTCCATACCATCTGACGTCATGCTAAACAATATATAGGGGTGGCTGGCCGGGGTGGGGGGGCCGGCTGCTCGGGAATAGGCTGGGCATCGGTCAGCGGGTGGTGAGCAATTGCATTGTGCATCACTTGTTTTCTTACACATTATTATTGTTAATACTATTATCATTATCACTATTATTATTATTATTGTTATTATTATATTCCTTATATTCCTGTCTTAATAAACTGTCTTTATCTCAACTCACCGGCTTCACTTTCCTGTTTCTCTCCCCCATCCCAGAGAGGGAGGGGGGAGGGTGAGCGAACGGCTGTGTGGTGTTTAGCTGCCAGCCGGGTTAAACCACAACACCTTCCCTTCCCTTCCCTTCCCTTCCCTTCCCTTCCCTTCCCTTCCCTTCCCTTCCTTCCCTTCCCTTCCCTTCCCTTCCCTTCCCTTCTTCCCTTCCCTTCCCTTCCCTTCCCTTCCCTTCCCTTCCCTTCCCTTCCCTTCCCTTCCCTTCCCTTCCCTTCCCTTCCCTTCCCTTCCCTTCCCTTCCCCCTTCCCTTCCCTTCCCCCTTCCCTTCCCTTCCCTTCCCTTCCCTTCCCTTCCCTTCCCCCTTCCCTTCCCTTCCCTTCCCTTCCCTTCCCTTCCCTTCCCTTCCCTTCCCTTCCCTTCCCTTCCCTTCCCTTCCCTTCCCTTCCCTTCCTTCCCTTCCCTTCCCTTCCCTTCCCTTCCCTTCCCTTCCCTTCCCTTCCCTTCCCTTCCCTTCCCTTCCCTTCCCTTCCCTTCCCTTCCCTTCCCTTCCCTTCCCTTCCCTTCCCTTCCCTTCCCCCTTCCCTTCCCTTCCCTTCCCTTCCCTTCCCTTCCCTTCCCTTCCCTTCCCTTCCTTCCCTTCCCTTCCCTTCCCTTCCCTTCCCTTCCCTTCCCTTCCCTTCCCCCTTCCCTTCCCTTCCCTTCCCTTCCCTTCCCTTCCCTTCCCTTCCCTTCCCTTCCCTTCCCTTCCCTTCCCTTCCCTTCCCTTCCCTTCCCTTCCCTTCCCTTCCCTTCCCTTCCCTTCCCTTCCCTTCCCTTCCCTTCCCTTCCCTTCCCTTCCCTTCCCTTCCCTTCTTCCCTTCTTCCCTTCTTCCCTTCTTCCCTTCCCTTCCCTTCCCTTCCCTTCCCTTCCCTTCCCTTCCCTTCCCTTCCCTTCCCTTCCCTTCCCTTCCCTTCCCTTCCCTTCCCTTCCCTTCCCTTCCCTTCCCTTCCCTTCCCTTCCCTTCCCTTCCTTCCCTTCCCTTCCCTTCCCTTCCCTTCCCTTCCCTTCCCTTCCCTTCCCTTCCCTTCCCTTCTTCCCTTCCCTTCCCTTCCCTTCCCTTCCCTTCCCTTCCCTTCCCTTCCCTTCCCTTCCCTTCCCTTCCCTTCCCTTCCCTTCCCTTCCCTTCCCTTCCCTTCCCTTCCCTTCCCTTCCCTTCCCTTCCCTTCCCTTCCCTTCCCTTCCCTTCCCTTCCCTTCCCTTCCCTTCCCTTCCCTTCCCTTCCCTTCCCTTCCCTTCCCTTCCCTTCCCTTCCCTTCCCTTCCCTTCCCTTCCCTTCCCTTCCCTTCCCTTCCCACAGACAGACAGAGCTGAGGTTATAATACATTTTCAGTAAGGTTTGCCAAGTGAATAATTCTGAGGCAAGGTTTACCAACAGATGTTAGACCTTTTGTAAAAGGTCACAAACTTTGATTTTTTTTTTCCTAATCATTCACTCCCATATTCGTATCTGATATCTAAGGACTTAATTCATTGCCATAGAGCTTTTGTTAACAGTTGAGTTTGAAACAAGAACTGCTTGAAGAAAAGAAAATAGATTTGTAGAATGGAGAATCAGTAATATCATCAATCTTATATTTCAGAGAAAGATCCCAGAAGTTACTGCTTCTGGTCCGTTTGTTGACTGGGTGAAAAGTAATTCTAGTGTCCTGTAAAATCAGGATATTTATGGGTTCTGTCCATGAGGATCATGAATCTTACTCCAATGCCTTGTTTCTGTTCTTCCTTAAGAACAGAGATTAAGAAATCAGATCTTCAGAGAAAAAGTATTTCTGCTTTATTTAATAACTAGGTTATTTCCTAGGTTTTATCCTCTGACTAAATTAAATCTATCTCACTTTTTTATTTATTTATTTTTCTTTAACTTCTACCACAGTTGACATGATGGCATTTACTGCATTGGATCCACTCTAGTGAATATTTTTTAGAATATAGAAATATTAATAGCTTTCTTGTTGTTATTGATTTTTGCACTTGTTTCCCTGATGTTGCCTCATCCTAGATAAGTTTAGCTAGATCTGCCCCTGAAATCTGGCAGGTAGGCCTTAAGTAAAATATCTTTCATCATATAGTTTCTTACATTGGAAATTTTAATTGTTAAATGGCAGTTGTTGGAACAGTTGGAGTGGGTGATTTCTTAACATTCTGGGAATTAGAAGTGCCTACATATTTTAAAAATGAAAGTAGCTGCAAGATTGCAATAATTATTCAGAATGAAGTGATTAGACTTCTTTTTGCCATATCTGAGAATAACATTAAAGGGAACCACAGGCATATGGACAGCATAATGGGCAGCATGCTTTGTGTTCTTACACAGGAATTGTGTATATATGTCTTAGTTCATGTGCTGCTGTTTCCATATATACATTTTTTTTTTATTCACTATAAAGAGATTCTCCAATGACATATTGCCATCCAGTACTAGGACTCTTGTGCAATAGTCAGCATACTACTTGGAATACTAATGCTCAGGGGAAGAGACTTTGAGATTTGTTCTACTCTTTCAATTCCTTTTCAATCTGACTAACCTTCAGGCAGTTGGCAGGTCGTATCAGACAGAGCAGATCTCAAGCCACTTCATCTTCCACTTGACAAGTAGACCATTTCGCATCAATCTTGTGGTTCAGTACATTCAGAGGAATTTTACAGTATTCTTCTGTCCTGAAGCTCCTTGATCTACTGTTGGTACCATGCCCTGTACATGAATGACTGTATTGAAGACAGGCTTCCTCCTATTTCCAATTTTATTGTAATTTTAGTCATAAAATGTCACAACCTTTGTGTTCTATGCATCTGTATCTGTTTGACTATATTTCTGCTTCAGATTTCCTACTGTAATATGAAACCACTTTAAAGCTATTTCATTACAGCTGTGATTAAGTAAAATTATAAATATTCAGCTGTTCCATTCCACTGTACATTGTTGCAGTACAGTAGAGTCACCTTGAATATCTACAAGAACAATGAACATCAGGAAAACGAGATCTGAAAGTACACCTAGAACATAAGTGTTTTCTAAAATTCTGTCAGATTTGTTGATATCGGAACTTAGATTTATTTTAAACTCTGCAATAGAACATGAGACTATAATGCTTCAGCTAAAGTAGTTCAGTGTTAGTATGCTTGATAGTGAAATGTGTACATTCAGAATAAACATGGTACTGTTTATTAGTACATACTAATGTACTAATGTTAGTACATTATGTTAGTACATTATGTTAGTACATTATGTATGTTAGTACATACTTCTAATGTACATATTTTAAGTGGTAACTACTGAAAGCACTTTGCCTGTACAGTAACAGAAAGCTAATCTTTACAGATTTTTATAACTGCAGTGTTAAATTTTGCAGATATTAAATATATATTATGTTGCAGTTGCTCATTCAATGACGACTAATATCCTATCTAGTCAATGTAGAGTTGGCTATCAAATGATTTTGGACATATGTCCAATGCTTTTGGACATAAAAAAACATTCAAACAACAGATTTCTCTGAAGGGTATCATTGTTACGTCAAATAGAAACATCTGGAACAACTAATTTTAATTTTAATTTTAATTTCAATTTTAATTTTAATTTTATTTTACTTTTATTTTTATTTTTATTTTTATTTTTATTTTTATTTTTATTTTTATTTTTATTTTTATTTTTATTTTTATTTTTATTTTTATTTTTATTTTTATTTTTATTTTTATTTTTATTTTTATTTTTATTTATTTTTATTTTTATTTTTATTTTTATTTTTATTTTTATTTTTGTATTTATATATAAAGTACATGAGAATCTATCTTGAAACTTCATTTAATTTTAAATGATAGTATTTAATGTCTAACAAATTTTTACCTTTCCACAAAAGTTTAATGCAGTTAAACTTATATATTTGAGACTGCAATATTTGTCCATACATGTATTTTAATTGTTAGTACTAATTTAACATTTACATAAAAACATTCCAGAAACAAAAAAAATCATTTGCAAAACAAGCATTCATGATTTGAAAATTAGTATAAAACAGTTATCCCCAAATTAATGAAAATAAAGAAAGAAAACTGGAGAGTAAAGAGGATATACATAAGTTTCCACTTATAAAATTTCATAGAATTATCTAGAGTTTATAGAATAATGAATTCTCCCTAGATGGGAAATTGGCTTTCCAAACATTCGCAGTTTTGTACTTGTTATTCAGAAAGACAGTCTGATCTTTGCAAGAAGGGCAGAGAATCGTAATAATACACCATAATGTTGAAAGATGTTTTTTAAGGCCATTCACAGGAGCCATCTGTCTTCCCATTTGTTTAAGTTACAATGAGGTAGTGACCTCTGAAGGTGTACTAGCCTCGTCAAAGTAAGCACCAACCTTACCCTGTCACCAGACAAGATATGCAAATTATAGTACTGTAGGTTTTTATGTTGGCAGCATTGTACTGATGTTACTGAAGTGTCTGTGTACATGGCAGTAATCTGAGCTGTATCTGCAGCTGATGACATCTGGTATTTCAACTCCTTTGTGTAATTTATTAGCTGCCAACCCTGTTCCTTCACACTTACACCTACTTGAAAATGACCTTATTCATGAAAAAAAGAAATATATATATATAATAAGAAAGATATTTGATGAATTTGCAAGGATATATGACTGTGGATGAAACTGAGATTGTCACTGTCAGATATTTCAGTACTTTTTCACAGCATAGAAGGTCTTATTTCTGGTGGAAAATTACCATCTAGAGCACTAATAAGAATACAGTATCCATGAAAGGCTGTGTAAATTGAGTTTGGCCTCTCTCTGCTACAGGAAACAGGCCAAAACTGAATACATGTGAGAGTTTGAAACACTGAAATAAGCAAAAGGTTCAGGAGACAAGGATATTCTAAAATTCTATACTAATATTATATCTATACTAATATTCTATACTAATATTAATTAAAATTAACATCAAAATACGGTAGATCTGTCAGTTGATTACTTTTTCTATCATAAACTCACAGAAGCAAGTCATGCTGTGTTTCCAAAATGAACACTCAAAAAACTCAGTAAGAAAAGTGTTATTATTATTATTATTTTATTTTCTCAGGTGTAAAATATTACTTTTAAGCAGCATAATTTAATGGCACAGGATACAGGTGAAAAAAAAAATGAAAACAAATGAAAAAATTAAAGAAGTAGGAGTTGAACTAGAATTATAACTTATTTTGAAAACACATTTTTTAAGTCATAAATTTAATATGCACTTTGAAAAAAAAAAGGGTAAGCCATACATTTTAATATGTTTTCATATTTATAATAATATGTTGTTCAATCATTTGATCTAAAAATAACTTTCACATAAATTATATTTTTAAGAGACTTATCTTTATCTTAGAACAAGTTTCTTACTTTGCTTTGTTTAACTTTGAAATCTGGTAGAATGACCACTCTGGTTTCAAGATTGATCACTCATTGTTTCATGAAATTTTTCAGAAATATTGTTAAAGATCTTGAAAATAAGTTTATAGATACTCACTGGTTATCTGTCTGACAGTTAAATTTTCTTTTTTGTTGATGGATCTAAACATTTGTCCTTTTCTTATAGTTCCAATATAATGACAGACAAAAATGATTCATTCTCAGATTATCAAATATGATCCACCTTCATATTTTTACACATCCCAAAGTCTTTTCCTCACCATATTTACTGACAGTCAACTGCTGTCCTCAGTCTAGAGAGCCTGTCTGGTTTGCACAACCAGTTGTTATTTTCTGCTGATTTAAGTATATACCATGATGACTTATTATAGCCCATGAGGTGTTTTAATCCTCAGTAGTTCCAATTTATTCAAGACATTAATATGGCACAGACTACAGGTAAAAAGAAATGATCCCATCTTATCCTACTGTTGTGAAAATGTGAAAACCTAGCATTTCTTATTATTTCAGCTCTAAGCTTTTAGATTGTTTTGCAAATTGTTAAGCTAGCATTGCAGTCAATGATCTGTCTTTTTCAGTCAGTGTACCTGAGACCTTACAGTAAATCTTTCCTAGCCTTCAGCAACCTTGATGATAGTGCTGTTTGCAGTCTATTAAGTAGTTCAGGGAACAAACATTATTCTGTCCAGAATTTCATAGTAATATTAATATTTGTTTCTTTCAGTGTGATTTTCAACATTGTGACTTCTTTGTCTCCAATGCCACTTTGTTATTGCTGTGTCTGGTAACATTGGATAGAATAATTGTCTGCTGTGAATTGATTTATTCTTACAGGTTTACATCTTGTTCTGTGTTGTTACAGTTATTTCCTCCCCCAAAATTTTGTTTCCATATGGAATTTTGACATTACAAATTGCATACATTTGTAAAATGGTACTCTATAATTTTGTAATATTTTTTTTTTCTGAAGCATTGTAACCTGAAATATATCATTCCTCTAGTAAACATATAGAGTACAGCTTTTATCAAGCAAATTTTTCTCATAAATTTTATTTGCTCTTTTGTCCAGCATATGAAACCTCAATCATTTGGAAAATGTCTATCCTACCAAGTCGATCCTAAACTAGAACTTGACTATTATTAACCAAATATTCATCAAGACACCTCAACAGTCAAATGAATGCTCTGCTGACAAATGATCCACTGTATAGTCTTTTTTTTTTTTTTTCTTAAGAGAGTTACATCTTAGTTCTCTAGTAAATGGATCCAGTTAGCTGAAAGAGTGCATTCCAATATCCATCATATCTGGGAAGTCATGGCAGTCTGGTGAAGTTCCCACTGACTATACGAGGGGAAACATAACATGCATTCTTAAAAAGGGAAAAAAATGAAGACCCAGGGAACTACTGGCCATTTGGTCTCACCTCTGTGCCTGGCAAGATCATGGAGCAGATCCTCCTGGAAACTATGCTAACACACATGGAAAATGAGGAGGTGATAGATGACAGCCAACATTTCCCCCAGCTAAGGGCAAATTGTTCCTGACAAGTCTGGTGGCCTTCTACCAGCTGCCACAGTGATGGAAAAATAGAGGGATATACAGGTGGGTATGGGAAAAGCAACTGACATCATCTGCTTGGACTTGTGCAAAACATTTGACACTGTCCTACATGATATCCTTGTCTCTAAATTGGAGAAACATGGATTTGATGGACCACTTGGTGGGTAAGGAATTGGCTGGATGGTTGCACTCAAAGAGTTACAGTCAATTGTTCAGTGTCGAAGTGTAGATCGGTGATGAGTGGTGTTCCTCAGGGGTCAGTATTGGGACTGGCATTGTTTCACATCTTTGTAGGCAACATGGATGACACCAAGCTGTGCGATGTGGTTGACATCCTGGAGGGAAGGGATGCCATTCGGTGACACCTTAACACGTTTGAGAGGTGGGCCTGTGTAAAACTCATGAGGTTCAACAAGGCCAAGTGCACAGTCCTGCATCTGGGCTTGGTCAATCCCAAGCACAAATAAAAGCTAAGTGGAGAATGGATTGAAAGAAGCACTGAGGAGAAGGATTTGGGGGTATTGGTTGATGAGAAGCTCAACATTAGCGAGCAATGTGCGCTTTCAGCCCAGAAAGCCAACCATATCTTGGGTTGCGTCAAAAGAAACAGGTCCAGAAGGTAGTGGGAGGTGATTCTCCCCCTCTGCTCTGCTCTCATGAGACCTCAACTAGAGTACTGTGTTTAGCTCTGGGAACCCCCAGCACAAGAAGGACATGGATGTATAGAATGAGTCCATAGGAGGGCCATAAAGGTGACCAAAGGGGCTGGAGCACCTCTCTTTTATGGCTGAGGGAGTTGGTCTTTTTTCAGCCTGGAGAACAAAAAGCTATGGACAGACTGCATTGCAGCCTTCCAGTACCTAAAAGGGGCTTACAAAAAAAGCTGGAGAGGGACTCTTTATCAGGAGTTGTAGCAATAAGGCAAGAAGTCCTAAATTTTAAACTAAAAGAAGGTAGATTTAGATTAGACATTTGGAAGAAATTCTTTACTCAGAGGGTGATGAGACACTGGAACAGATTGCCCAGAGACATTGTGGATGCTCCATCCATGGAAGTCTTTAAGGCTAGGTTAGATGGGCCTTTGAGCCACCTCGTTAGTGGGAGATATTCCTGCCCATGGCAGACGGGTTGGAATTAGATGATCTTTAAGGTCTCTTCCTACCCAAATCATGCTATGATTCTATGATTCTTCTATATCAGTATTAGGATTACCCTTGACTGATAGTCCATACAGGCAATGTAATTAGACGTCTCATATCATCCACCCTAAATTTGCTGAAGATTTTTATATTATTTTCTACAAAATATGATCCACAACAATAGTACAGTACATCCTCTATATGATGCCAGTCCTAACAATCCTTAGGCTGGAGGTTCAGTCCTATGACTTCAATTGAATTTAATGCCATTTTAATGTCATTTTAAACTTAATGAAGACTTTGTGAAGCACAGCATTTTCTTCATCCAGTACTGCCCTCTTAATGATAATGTATGACACTAGTTTAGTCATTTATTCATTTACTTTCTGGAATTAATTTTTGAATAATATAATGTCTCCCAGCATGTGTTATCATATGACATAAAATGCTATGTTGGACCCCATATTCTTGGCATTAATTTTACTTTGTCTCTGAGAAGACAGGACTGTTTTGTTTTGTCATTGAATATTACTAATTAAGTGGCAATAACTACTTGTGGCAATAACTACTTTTCATATCCAGGAAGACTGATGAGAACTCAGAACACCTCAGTATTGTCCAGTGCAGAACCTATTGAGAGCTCTTCAAGAGTATCTGGATGTGTTTGGTGAGGCTACATGTTATTCCTCTTGGGCAAGATAGTCTCAAGATCAATGAATGTTACAGAAATCTTATTAGAGGTAGATACATCTTTTAAATAACAAGTTCAGAAAATCATATTAATTAATGTTTCCCTGACAAAGTCAACACAGAATAGCCTCATACAATCTGTTTTCTTCCATGCACGAATGCCATGATTGAACCCTGGATTGAATACCATCTGTATTTTAAGAAGCATATAATAAATACTTCTTTTTATATGTGTCAGATCTGGTTTTGTTCTGCATTTGGGTTTGTCTAACTGAGTGAGAATTAAATGAATAACAGCTTAAGTAAAACGCACTGTAAAATACATTAACTGTTTCAAAAGTATATACATATGTGTGTATATACATGTGTGTATACAGATAGCTTTCTTCTCAGAATTAAAAATAAATTGAATTGATAAAGGTTTTTTCTTTCTAAATTCTGGATAATCCCTAAAGAGACCTTCCATCATGATACATGTTTGGTTTGCTACTAGTATTCACAGTTTTGTTTGTTTGTTCATTTGTTTAATGCTCATCACTACAGGACCTGTGTCTCTTCTGCAGATATTTTTCTATAACCAAAATAAAATATTGACCTAAACGAGTTCCATACCTAATTCTATTTTTTATTTATATTTATGCAACTGAATATGACTACAATGAATATTGTAACTTTGGGGCTGAATTCTGTCTGCAGAATTGTGATACTGTTGATAGCCCCTTTAAAAATACAGTTTTGCAGTTCTGGGCGGACTTCATCTGGAATGTTGTGAGTAAAACCTGCCTGGAATTTTGCAATGCCAATTTTATGCAACGATTTCTTGAATTATTTTATAAACATGATGTGATTAAAGTACAAACATTAAATACATTCATGTGTACACACAGCTGGCTTATTCATAGTAACCTGAAATTTCATGTTCCTCAATGTCTTGAACCAGCAGATGGCTTAAAAATTAAGTTTCAAAGCCAAACCTGAGTTTTGTTTTATCCAGAGAGGTGTACAATCCTCCAGAAATATATGAATTACCTTCTGAAAAACTGTCCTTGCAGAAGTCAGTGTTAGCTATTCAGGTTATGGAATCACAATAATAATTTAAAACAATACCCCACTTTCGAATCAAACTCGACTGTGCCTATTTTGTCTTCATAAGTGTCAGTGTTCTATTCTACACTTATGACCTGGAATATATTTCTAACCATTTGCTGGGAGCTTTCTTGTCTCAAAATCCTCAAGTAAGCAAGAATAATGCCACAAATTGTGCAAAGAGGCTTGTATAAATCTGTTTCAGATCTATATTCATCTCAGTTAAGATGACCTTCTATTCTCCCCAAGCATAAACTAAAGTTCAGTGGTAAACTGATTATAGTTGTCTAATGACTCCAAATGGAGTTTTCTATGAATTTATGAGGAAATACTCTTATTCTATTAGTCATAGCAATAACTCAACCCCTCGAGACACAACCCATTTGTAAAGAGATTGAGTCATTATCCTGACATAGTAGAAACATATGTTGTGATAGCAGCTAGACAAAAAGAATTCTCTTACCTAAATTGTCAAAAATCATGCAGAGGGAATTTACAAAAAAAAAAAGAATGTGGGCGGAATCTCTTTCAATTCCTCAGATTTTGTGAAATGTAAAAAAGCTAACCTCAGTTTCTGCCCTGGATATTTCTCTGGTTTACAAGAGCTTTTAATTAATAAATTATATGTGTGTATATATATATATATATATATGTTTTCTTCATATGTATATATATGAAGAAAACAAAAGAAAGCACATCTTTTATTTATTTATTTTTTATTATTCTCTCTTTTTTTTTTTTTTTTTTTTTTTTTTTTAAGGTAGAAGCACAATACTATGCTTCTACCTAAGCTTTTCCAGATGCTTTGAGACAGAATGAACTGAGATGCAGCTAGTAGATATTGGTGGCTTTTTTTGTTGTTTGTTTGTTTGTTTGTTTCCTTTTCCATACTTTTCTGAGAACCGCATGTGGAAAAATTGCCATTAAAAAAAGCTGAAGTAAGTGTTGTTTTAAAGGTATTCTGTCTTAAAGAAATAAAATTGTCTGCAGAGGTTGAAAACATTTATTAGTAGAGAAGCACAGTGTGGACCTAAACATTTTGTTTTTTTTTATAAGGCAGTTTTAACATAGTGTTGCTTCTGTTTATGACAACAGTTTACCTTTTTTTTTTCCTAGTTTGCTGCATTTTTGTTTGGTATTTTAAGGAATTTTGAATTGCTATATTTGACTAATATTAAAATATTAGAGGTGGCCTCACTAAACCTTAAATCCATTTGCTGGCAAGAAAATAAAATGTTTGCTAGTAGTTTAAAATTAAAACTTCGATTTCAGATGAAATCAAATTCCTGTCTCTAGCTGTATCTGCTGTAAGCTAGTATCTCAGAATCTTAGTTTTCCCTTGTATAAAATGAAGATATTTGTTTCCTAAACCAAAGACATTGCCTATTTAACATCTTATTTCTAGCTTCCAAATTGACATAGCAGGTTTATTAATTTAGGTTCTACTTTCTTACTGACATTCATGGGGATTTGGGAGTTAAACATAACAGAGTTATGGCAAGTTGCAGACAAGACGAATGCCAGTCTTTCCATGTGGCATCCTTTCTCCTGACCCAAAGTCAATCAATCAATTGATCAATAAATGACCAACTGTAATGACAGAAATTTCTTTTGAGAAAAGTTATTTCAGCATCACTGAGTATAAGAATAAGGCATGCTGCCACAGAACTGCCTGGAGACAGACGTGGGGTATCAGAAGCAAATAACCATATTAGACCTGCATAAATGTTTCTCCAGTACAAGTGGAAGCCTGAAATACATGTATTTTGAAAAAAATGTTTATCTCAAAACTAATATAAATGTTCATAAAATAGTTTTGAGTAGCTGAGTACTGGAATTCAAAGAGAAGTGTGGTATCAAATCTTCATCAAGGACCACTTTAACAAAAATGGAAAATTAATTTGTGCATACCATTGAGTCAATTTCTGTTTAGTATAAGGAGTGTCCTTTCCACATCTTTTTAAGAGAATTAATGGAAAATCTACCTAATAGGAATACCCCAAAGGCACATTTAAACTAATGCATCCTAAATGAAATCTTAACCTTCAACCTTCATTTTCAAAAAGCATACTCTCTAATTAGATAGTGCTCTTTTTATGAAAGTGAAAAGTGTAATGCTGATTAGGTTATATATCACTGAGGGAAATTTTGCCACTACAAGGTCAATATCTGTTGACTTAGAAACCAGAAGGCATAATTCAGCATTTGAAATCATAACTGTTTCTAGTAGGGTTAATTAAAAACTAATGCATAATTTCCTGAAAACTCATAACAGATACAAGTACAATGAAGGCTGAAGATTTGGTTTCTCACTTTCTGATATAGATTCTTTTGTCCAGCCCACACAACACGCAGGTTAATAGAGGTGTAAGCACAAACCTGGACGAAAGGAAATTTGATTGCGTTTTTTTTTTTTTTTTTTTCTGTGTTGATTCATATTTTTGCTGTGAGTTTTTTGTACCAGGATGAATTTAAGAAATAAAAAGCATAATGACATTGATGATTGTACTCTGACCTCAAAAAGTGCTGGTTTAATCAGGAACTGTGAATGTGATTTCATGCACAAGTCCTTGTCAGTATCTTCTTATTTCTCCCACTCTACACTGCTACACTGTTAAAATTTAGCAAAAAACAAACAAACCTTCATTCTCTCCACCCCCACCCCCCAACCCCAAAACCAATTAGTTCTTTTGTAATTCCACTCTAAGAATGAGCATTTCAATGGTGCAACCAGGAAGGTTACTATGATCCTCTTCCTTAAATTTTACTTTATAACTTGTGAATAGTTTTATTTTGACCAAATGCAAGCTTAAAGAAAAATTTCTTAACTTAAAAAGTCCTTATATCATGGAAGTCATCACCTCCTCTTTTTAATTTGATACAACAATCCTGAAGAGATGAATACTTATAATAAACGACTAAAAGCACAGATGTGATAAGCACTTGAAGCAATATTAATACAAAATATAACAATATTATAAAATGGAATTGTTATTATTAGTTTAGAGAGCCAAAAAGTTACAAGAAAGAAAGATGTTGAATAGTAGCATGAGCATTTTCTTCACTCTTGTTATAAAAACTTAAGAGCCTTTATTAGAATTTAACCTAACTTAGACTCAGATACATAATATTTTCCCTTATATAAAAAGCAAGTATATATTTTTGTTTCACCAAATTATCATTCTATCTGGGAAAAAAAAAAAAAAAAAAAAAAAAGCTACTATTCTACTAGTCAAAACAAATCAAAACAAAACACAAGAACACCAGATCTACACTACATAATACTAATTTTTTGTCTTGGTAGGAGCTGGCTCATATGCTGTATTGCCTCTTGCTGGACTTTTGCATTTCCTCAAATCATCTTTCAGGCAATGGCAAATAAAAGTTTAATCGGAGAAGTAGTACGGTAGACCAAAGCATCATCTGATGTCAGTCAGTGAAACTCAAGTAACATTTGCTTGTATAGCATATGCCATGCTACTTCACTCTAGTTAATAATTTTCAATGCATTTTCACAGTTTACATAAATAGCTATAAATACTGTCCATAGAGCTTTGCAGAGAAGTCACTTTTGTTTGTTTGTTTGATGCTTTGTTTGTTTCTGTTGGAGATATACATTTGATTCAAACATAGGCCTAACAAATTAAGCACAAGTCAAGTTATTTTTCAGTCTCATTAGTCTCATAGTCACTACTGTAAAATTTCAGTTGATTTAAAAATCAACTGAATCACAAAAATCAACTGTGAAAAATCACAGATTCACAGAATCATTAAAGTTGAAAGGGACTTTCAATGACTTCTGGAGGTCATCTGGTCTGACCACCCTGCTCAAGCAGGGACACCCAGAACCACTTGCCCAGGACCATGTCTTGATGGATTTTGAAAATCTCCAGGGGAGGAAGACTCAGCGAAACCTGTTCAAGTGCTCTGTCACCAACACAATAAAGTGCTTCCTGATGTTCAGAGGGAACCTCTTGTGTTCCAGTTTGAACACTTTACCACTTGTCTGGCTTTGAGCACCACTGAAAATAACGTGGCTCCATCCTCTTTGCATCCTCCCTTTAGCTATTTATACACAGAGAAGATCCCTGCTGAACCTGTTCTTCTCCAGGCTGAACAGTCCCAGCTCTCTCAGCCTCCCCTCACATGAGAGGTGCTCCAGTTCCTTGACCATCTTGGTGGCCCTCCACTGGACTCTTTTCTGTATGCCCATCTCTTTCTTGTACTGAGGGGGCCAGAATAGACACATTAATCCAAGTGAAGCTCCAGATACTTGGCCTAATGCAACCATGCCTAATGCATACCAATAGCCTTCTAGGCAGCAAGGGCACATTGCAAATTCATTCTCTACCAGGACTCTTAGGTCATTTTTTTGCAGAGTTGCTTTCCAACTGGTTGGTCCCCAACATCTACTGGTGTTTGGGTTTTTTTCCTCCCCAGGCCCAGGACCCTGGAATTCTCCTTATTGAACTTCATGATTTTTTTTGTCAACCCTTCTCTCCAGCCTGTAAAGGTGCCTTTGCATGGCTGCATGGCTCCCTGGTGAGTCAGCCACTCCCCCCAGTTTGGTGTCATCTGCAAATTTATTGATTGTGCGCTCTAACCCATCATCTAGATCACTACAGAAGTTGTTGAACAGGACTGGACTTAGTATTGACGTGTGTGGTACTCCTCTTGTTAATGGGCTCCAACTAGACTTTGCACCATTGACCTCTACCCTCTGGGTTCTGCCATTCAGCCAGCTTTCAATTGCTCACTGCTTGCTCATCCAGCCCATACTTCAACATGTAGTTTCTCTATGAGAATCGCAGGGGGAACAGTATCAAAGGCCTTACTGAAGTCCAGAAAGACATTATCCATTGTTCTCCTCTTCCTCCATCAGGCTGATGATTTCACTGTAGAAGCTTATCAGGTTGCTCAGGCATGACTTCCCCTTGGTGAATCCATGTTGACTACTCCTGATGGTTTTCTTCACGTGCTTATGAATGGTTTCCATGATTAACTGTTCAATCACCTTCCGATAAAGGTGAGTCTGACTGGCTTCTAGTTCTCTGAGTCCTCCTTCTTGCCATTTTAGGTATAGGAGTGACCTTTGCTTTCCTCAGGTCTTGCAGCATTTGTCACAGTTGCCACAACTGAGCAACAGAGTAGCCTTGCAATCACATCTGCCCAATCCCTCAGCATTTATGGGTGCATTCCATCAGTGCCCATGGACTTGCAAATGTCAAATATGCTTAAATATTCCCTCACCTGGTCCTCTTCTACCAAAGATACATCTTCCTTGTTCCAGGCATTCAGCCTGGTCTTTGGGACCTGGGATTCCTGAAGACCAGTCTTGCTGATAAACCCTGGTGAAAATCAAATTCAAAGTAGAGATAAGTGAATACAGATCATGTATTTACAAAGCCAAGTACACTAAGAAAATATTATTTGTTGAAGATTAATAAAATATCCTGTGTTTGTACAGCTATTGGATACTATAACATAATGTGTTATAGATTTATGCATATAAATATTCACAGTGCTGTTTTTTATATTGCAGCATGGAATTTCTTAGTCTCATGTTCATAGTTAGTTAATGTGGGATGGGAAGTTCAACTATTTTGATTCTGATATAGATTATCTTATCTACTTGTTTCTGACTAAAAAATACGAATGTAATATAAGCATGAAATTAATTTGGCCATAGCTTCTGAAAATGACATAAGCCAATGGCAATCCAAACACAAATTAGAAAGTTTAATCCACCTGTTAGCTTTAGAATTAAGAGTAAAATTGAGCAAACAAGCTAAGCCTGGAAATTCTCAACCAATGAATCAATCTTCATATGTGAGTTGTAAGAGGTTGTAGGCTGGCGTGCTTGATACTGAAAAAAATGATGATGTAAGATGGAAACCATGCTTTAAGAGCCCCAGTGAATGAGAGGTAGCAGCACCGTGGTTTTTTTGTTTTTTGTTTTTTTTTTTTGCCATGTTGAGGAACTTAACACAGGCTGTCTCTACTCTACCTCTGTTCCTTAACCATGTAACGTAGCTCTGTCACCCTCATACGTACAGTTCAATTGTAGGGAAAGCAGCTCCTGAAAAAACTCTCTTCAGAAGTTCTTCCATCATGCAATCTCTTAATGCAGTTTAGCTTCCTATTAATCAAAAATGTATTCTAGATAGATGTTCTAGGGTGCCCATGTACTTTTATGTATGGTTCCCTTATTCCATTTAAGCTCTGACTTTTTCTACACCGTAAAGAAAGAAAAAGACTTTTTATCATGAAGACAACAACAACAATAAAAGCAAATAAACCAGATTTTAGGAGGCAATTTGAAATCTTTGTTAGTTCAAAATAACAAAATACCTGATGAGATGTAAAGAAATGTTATCAACAATACATCTATAGTAGGCTTCACATATGTTTAACATATGGGACTTCTGTCCTGCCCACCAGGCTACAGAATCTTAATTGGAGTTTGGCTGAAAAACATAAAAGCCACCTGAGCAAATCTCCAAAGATTATAAATAATTTGTTAAAGTTTTCTGAATGTATATGCATAAGAGTGAGCCCCGGCCCCTTGACAAATTCACTGCAGTTTTCATTGACAGCTATGTGGCAGAGAACAGTTTTCTTTGCAGTCCTCGTAAATCCTTACCTCTAGAATCCAGTGTTAGCAGTTTGTTTCCAACCTACTTCATTCAGCCTTGCCGCGTACAGATATTGTCCTACTTCTTAAGTTTTGTTTGTTTGTTTGCTGCTTTGTTTTGTTTTGTTTAGTTGCTTGACTGATTTATTTTTTTTTTTGCCATCTGAGATTTTTCATAGCTGACAGATGACAAAATTTCAGCTTCTAAATTTTGTCTTATCTGTAAGTAATAGAATACTAAATTTTGAGAAGATTGTGTTTACTGTATTATTTTTTTTTCATGGGTACATAAGGGAAATATAAAATATTATCTGAAAGCAAAATCAAACTTTTTGTACACTTCTAAAACAATTATAAACATTTTCCAAAAACTGATGAGAAGTGTGAAATCAGGATTTTCATAAAACAAAATAACAATCAAACATTGAATAAGAATTTGACTAGCCACTTGGTCACATTTGAATAATGCCATTGCATAATACTAAGCAATTTTAGTAAAGCACTTCCTTAAAGTGCTAAAGGAATAAAAGGGCAAAACTTCATGAGGCTTCATAGTACGTGAGCTCAAACATAATCTAATTAAATAGTTACCTTTTTATTCAGTTAGATATGTTTTAGTATTTCTCTTTGTCAAATTCATATTAGAAGATTTTTTTTTTTCTTGTTTTATAGTTCACTTTTGGTGCTGTATAATAATAAAGAAAATTAATTCCAACTATTGTATTTATTCACTTATATTACACATAAAAGCATTACTGTAATCTATTGCTCTTAAATAGATTAAGATTAAAGTCAAGAGTTTTATGAAAAATAAACATTCAAACAAAACTAGGCCATCTATTTCTAAGTAGAAAAGCATTTTCCAGTAAAAATACATAAAAAAAAAAAACTGAAACAAAAACAAATCAAAATAACAACAACAATGACAACAACAAAAAACAAACACAGGAGTAGATTAATGACTTTCTTGCTTGACATTCATCATAGAAGATATATTTGGTAGTATCATAAGAATATGATTTTAAAAAATCATTTTACAGTCTTGGGAAATAATGTAATGAATATTTTCCTCAAATATTTTCTGTTTCACTCTCCTTTTTACTGTAAAACTGTTACATAGAAATGCATAATTTTAGGGATATTTAAAAAAGATGACAAAAATCAATAAAGTGAGAAAGCATAAGTATTATTGTATGTTATGTGTATACAAAATATTTTTTACTTTGTCTATGTGTAAAATGAGAAACTTATGTAAGCATTCCCATTATTGCCATTGGCTCTGTGTTTTTTATTTGCAGAGAACTATTCAAGCTTGTTTGTAGCCAAGGAGAAAAATCATGATAAACTTCTGGTAATGTTATGAAAACATAAAAAACTAATAATAAAATAAAATAAAAAAAATCTGATCCTGATTTATAATTTAATTTAATTTAATTTAATTTAATTTAATTATTATTTATTTTATTTTATTTTATTTTATTTTATTTTATTTTATTTTATTTTATTTTAATTTTTACAGCATGCATTAGATCACAGGAGGAGATACTAGGAAACACATGGTTACTTCTATCATATTTGTTCCATAATCAGATGAATACTCAAAGCCACAAGTTTTGACACTAAGTAACTCATAGTTCCAAAAGTACTGAAATATTTCAGGGCAAATAGCATGGATTTTCATATAAACTATTTGTTTATAGTATAAAGACACTTCCCAGCATTGTGGAAACAGACTTCCACTTTATTGCGACAAATATTAAATTTTAATTAATTATATATTAAATTTAATCTATATCTCTGTGCTGCCTTAATAGATAAGTAAAGGCTTAGAAAATGCATCTGAAAACAAACTAAGTAAACATGGTTATAGCTGCCTCTCCATTTTTTAGTTATAGTATTTAATGACTCAGTTTCCTTTCGTATCTTCCACTTTGTTGTTCTGATACTGGCATTACTGAGATGTATGTTTCAGAACATGTATAGTACATGGGTCTACCATACACAGAAGCAAAGGCTCCATAGAGGAACTGTTTCACCAAGAAAGCTTTAGAAAATCAAATAAAAAATATACAAATTGCCTTTGTTATTTGAGGTAAATAAAAAATGCAATAAAAAAAAAAAGAGAGAGAGAGATCTAAGTATATGTGATTAAGGTGATATCATTGCAGATATTGCAGACACTAATCAAAGCTGATTTCCTATTTCAGTGTAGAGGTAAGGATTTTTTTTCTAGTAAAGACAGTATAAAATAAAATATCAATTTCTTTTTCCATTGCATAGACTGTAATTAGCGTTTTTATATGAGAGGTATAAGCAGCAGACATCACTAATTCATGTGATCCGCTAATCATGTTGCAGGCTGGGCTAATGAGATTAGTCATTTTATTTATTTATTTATTTATTTATTTATTTATCTATTGTAATTATTATGGTAATACACTTCCTATGCTTCATACAATTCTCTTCTATTAATTAATATGTGATTGCTTTAGTATAATTTATTTCTTCTCAAGTCCCAAGTTTATTATAATGTCATATAATGTCATATAATTATTGACTTTATTACATGGTTTATTCATTATGATTTTTACTCTGATTGGAATTTCATTCATCCTCTGGGTCCACAAAACTCTCCTAATTTTCTTGAGATTTCTTTCACTGAAGTTCATACCAAATAATTTATTATTATTTCTGCTCAAATCCTGAGATTCACTGATGCCTTTAAAGTGCTACTTTGTCAAACAGTGGAAATTCCCTCATCCTGCCAGGCAGTAGGAAGAGACCTAGGCCAAGGGGGGGAATGGAGGCAGGTTCCTGTTCAGGGTGGTAGGCGAGCCCTGTCCCTGCCCACCTCACCTTCCCATCTACCCTTATATAACAGGTATGAGGGTCTAGAACACAACAGTCAGAATGACGACGTAGACAAAAGACCGTCCCAGTTGGAGAGGATGCCTAAGGCAAGGCAACCTATCCCCCGCATTGCTACATCGTACATCGCCTGTCAAAAAAGAAAGAAGGGTTATTGTCATGGAGGACTCCCTTTTGAAAGGGACAGAGGGCCCAACATGCCGACCGGACCCAACCCACAGGGAAGTCTGTTGCCTCCCTGGGGCTCGGGTGAGAGACTTTGCTAAGAAAGTCAAGCACCTGGTACGGCCCACCGACTACTACCCGCTACCGGTCCTTCCAGCTGGTAATGACGAGGTAGCAACGAGAAGTCCGAGAGCGATCAAAAGGGACTTTAGGGCTTTGGGGTGACTACTTAAAGGATCAGGGGCACAGGTTGTGTTTGCCTCTGTCCTTCCGATAGGGGGGATCGATGCTGACAAACAGACTCATCACATTAACACATGGCTTCAGGAGTGGTGCAACTGGCAGATTTTCGGGTTTTTCAATCACGGGAAGGTCTGCGCAACACCGGGCCTGCTGACAGCAGATGGGATGCGCCTCACTCAGAGAGGAGTGAGGATTTTTGCTCAGGAGTTGGCAGGGCTGATAGATAGGGCTTTAAACTAGAGTTGAAGGGGGAAGGGGATAAAACCAGGTACACCGGTGGTGAGCTAAGGGATGGTGCGCTAGAATCAGAGGGACGGTGTGCTAGTGAGGTCCTTCGGTCAGATCCACAAGTTGCTGTGCGTAGGGAGGCGCATTTGAAGTGCTTCTACACAAACGCACGCAGTATGAGGAATAAAATGGATGAGTTAGAAGTCTTGGCCCAGTCCCACAGCTACAACATCATCGGCATAAGCAAAACCTGATGGGACGTGTCCTGTGGCTGGTGTGTTGCAATAGATGGTTACAGGCTCTTCAGGAGGGACGGGCAGGGTAGGTGAGGTGGTGGGGTGGTGATGTATGTAAAGCATGGGCTGGACTGCGTGGAACTTCAAGTTGGCGATGGCAAAGTTGAGAGCCTCTGGGGATTAAGGGACGAACAAATAAAGGGGATGTCGTTGTGGGAGTCTATTACAGACCACCTGACCAGGATGACAATGCCGATGAAATATTCTTTGCAGAACTAAGAGATGCCTCAAGATCAACTCCCCTTGTCCTAATGGGGGATTTCAACTTGCCAGACGTGAACTGGGATCACCACATGGCTGACACAAGCAAGTCCAGGAGGTTCATAAAGCACCTAGATGAAAACTTCTTGGTGCAGGTGCTAAGAGAGCCAACCAGGAAAGGTGCCCTCCTAGATCTGTTGCTGGAGAATAGAGAAGGTCTTGTGGGAGACGTGGCAATTGGCGGCCATCTCGGTCATAGTGACCATGAAGTGGTTGAATTTAAAATTTATGGTGACAGGAGGAAAACTGCCACCAAAACTTCAGCCCTGGATATGGGGAGAGCAGACTTCAGGCTGCTCAGGGAACTAGTCAGCAAGGTCCCCTGGGAAACTGCTTTTGAAGGCAATGGCGTCCATCAGTGCTGGTCAGTCTTTAAGCACTGCCTCCTAAAAGCACAAGATCAGGCAATCCAAAATATCGGAAGTCAGGCAAGCAGGGCAGAAGGCCGGCCTGGCTGACCAGGGAACTTCCACTGGAGCTTAGGCGAAAAAAGAAAGTGTATGGCTGCTGGAAGGAGGGTCAGACGACAAGGAAGGAACACAGGGATGCTGTTCGTGTTTGTATGGAGAAAATTTGTGTGGCCAAAGCCCAACTAGATTTGAAGCTGGCCATGTCTGTGGGAGACAATAAAAAAGGGTTTTTTAGATATGTGAACAGAAAAAGGAGAACCAAAGAAAACATAGGTCTGCTACAGAACTCAAAGAGGAGGTGGAGAGGTTGAGGGCTATTAGGGAGTGTGAGCGGGAGATAGACTGGTGGAGTGACTCCCTGCAGGGCCTGAAGGAGAGGTACCAGGGTGAGACACCCCGAATGGAGATGGACCCCCTGCCCTATCACTGTCGGGCAGAGGGAGGCGACCTAGGAGTTGAGGAGGGGTGGAGACAGGTCCCTGCTCGACCTTTCAGGCAACGCCCCCCCCACCTGCCCCACCTTCCCAGGTGCCCTTACTTAACAGATTTGAGGCCCTGGAGCTTGAGAGACCAGTGGGTGAGGACGAGGTAGAAAGTCTACCCAGGAGGATGCCTAGGGCGAGGAAGCCGACTACACACCTCAAGACTGCCTCCACCAAGAAAGACAGAAGGGTGATTGTAGTAGGCGACTCCCTTCTCAGGGGAACAGAGGGCCTTATTTGTCGACCTGACCCTAACCATAGGGAAGTCTGCTGCCTCCCTGGGGCCAGGGCCAGGGATGTTGCCAGGAAGCTTCCCAACCTGGTCCGCCCCTCTGACTACTATCCTCTTTTGATAGTCCAAGCTGGCAGTGACAATATTGAAGAGAGAAGCCTGAAGGCTATCAAACGGGACTTTGGAGGACTGGGACGGTTAGTGGATGGAGCGGGAGTACAGGTGGTGTTTTCGTCTATCCCTACAGTGGCAGGGAGGGGTACGGAGAGGACCCGGAAAGCCCACCTGATAAACACGTGGCTCAGAGGCTGGTGCCAACACAGAAATTTTGGTTTTTTTGACCATGGGGTGCTTTACTCGGCATCCAGCCTGATGGCTGCAGACGGGTCCCTATCTCTATGGGGAAAACGGATCCTAGCCCAGGAGCTGGCAGGGCTCGTTGAGAGGGTTTTAAACTAGGAAAGAAGGGGGATGGGGCTGAAATTAGGCTTGTTGGAGCTGTGCCAGGGGGAACAATGGCAAAGCCGGGGGAGAAGGCAATGGCCCGACTGAAGTGCATCTACACTAATGCACGCAGCATGGGTAACAAACAAGAGGAGCTGGAAGCCATCGTGCAGCGGGAAGGCTATGACTTGGTTGCCATCATGGAAACGTGGTGGGACCACTCTCATGACTGGAGTGCTGCAATGTCTGGCTATAGGCTCTTCAGAAGGGACAGGCTGCACAGAAGGGGTGGTGGTGTGGCTCTCCATATTAGAGAGTGTTTTGATGTTGAGGAACTTGAGGCTGGGAATGATAAGGTTGAGTCTCATGGGTTAGGATCAGAGGGAAGGCCAACAAGGGAGGCATCCTGGTGGGGGTCTGTTATAGACCACCGAACCAGGATGAGGAGACTGATGAGGAGTTCTACAGGCAGCTGGCAGAAGCCGTGAAATCGTCAGCGCTTGTTCTCATAGCGGACTTCAAATTCCCAGACATATCCTGGAAGCACAACACAGCCCAGAGAAAGCAGTCTAGGGGGTTTCTGGAGAGCGTGGAAGATAGCTTCCTGACGCAGCTGGTTAGAGAGCGTACCAGGGGAGGTGCCCCGCTAGACCTTCTGTTCACAAACAGTGATGGACTGGTGGGAGATGTGGTGGTCGGGAGCTGTCTTGGGCAGAGTGACAACAAAATGGTTCAGTTCTCTATTCTTGGCGAAGCCAGGAAGGGGACCAGTAAAACCGCTGTATTGGACTTCCGGAGGGCTGACTTTGAGCTGTTCAGGACACTGGTTGGCAGGGTCCCTTGGGAGGTGGTTCTGAAGGGCAGAGGAGTCCAGGAAGGCTGGGCGCTCCTTAAGAAGGAAATCTTAATGGCTCAGGAGTGGTCTGTCCCCATGTGCACAAAGACAAGCCGGCGCGGAAGAAGACCGGCCTGGCTGAACAGAGAGTTGTGGCTTGAGCTTAGGAGAAAAAAGAGGGTTTATAACCTTTGGAAAAGAGGGCGGGCCACTCAGGAGGACTATAAGGATGTTGCAAGGCTGTGCAGGGACTAAATTAGAAAGGCCAAAGCTCATCTGGAGCTCAATCTGGCTACTGCTGTTAAAGATAAAAAAACATGTTTTTACAAATACATCAGCACAAAAAGGAGGAATAAGGAGAATCTCCATCCTTTACTGGATGCGGGGGGAAACTTAGTTACAAAAGATGAGGAAAAGGCTGAGGTGCTCAATGCCTTCTCTGCCTCAGTCTTTAGCGGCAAGACCGGTTATTCTCTGGATACCTGGTACCTTGAGCTGGTGGAAGGGGATGGGGAGCAGGATGTGGCCCTCACTATCCATGAGGAAACAGTTGGCGACCTACTACAGCACTTGGATGTATGCAAGTCGATGGGGCCGGATGGGATGCACCCGAGGGTACTGAGCGAACTGGCGGAGGAGCTGGCCAAGCCACTTTCCATCATTTATCGGCAATCCTGGCTATCAGGGGAGGTCCCAGTCGACTGGCGGCTAGGAAACATGACGCCCATCTACAAGAAGGGCTGGAGGGTAGACCCGGGGAACTACAGGCCTGTTAGTTTGACGTCAGTGCCAGGGAAGCTCATGGAGCAGATTATCTTGAGTGTCATCACGCGGCACTTAAAGGGCAACCAGGTGATCAGGCCCAGTCAGCATGGGTGTATGAAAGGTAGGTCCTGCTTGACGAACCTGATCTCCTTCTATGACCAAGTGACGTGCTTGGTGGATGAGGGGAAGGCTGTGGATGTGATCTACCTTGACTTCAGTAAGTCTTTTGACACCGTTTCCCACACCATTCTCCTCAAGAAACTGGCTGCTCGTGGCTTGGACTAGCGTACGCTTTGTTGGGTTAAAAACTGGCTGGATGGCCAGGCCCAAAGAGTTGTGGTGAATGGAGCCAAATCCAGTTGGAGGCCGGTTACTAGTGGAGTCCCCCAGGGCTCAGTGCTGGGGCCAGTCCTCTTCAATATTTTTATCGATGACCTGGATGAGGGGATCGAGTGCACCCTCAGTAAGTTTGCAGATGACACCAAGTTAGGTGCGTGTGTCGATCTGCTCGAGGGAAGGAAGGCTCTGCAGGAGGATCTGGATAGGCTGGACCGATGGGCTGAGGTCAACTGGATGAAATTCAACAAGGCCAAGTGCCGGGTCCTGCATCTGGGGCGTAACAACCCCAAGCAGCGCTACAGGCTGGGAGATGAGCGGTTGGAAAGCTGCCTGGCAGAGAAGGACCTGGGCGTACTAGTTGATAGTTGGCTGAATATGAGGCAGCAGTGTGCTCAGGTGGCCAAGAAGGCCAACATCATCCTGGCCTGTATAAGAAGCAGTGTGGCCAGCAGGTCTAGGGAAGTGATTGTCCCCCTGTACTCGACTCTGGTGAGGCCGCACCTCGAGTAGTGTGTTCAGTTTTGGGCCCCTCGCTACAGGAAGGACATGGAGGTGCTCGAGAGAGTCCAGAGAAGGGCAACGAGGCTGGTAAGGGGTCTGGAGAACAAGTCTTACGAGGAGCGGCTGAGGGAGCTGGGGTTGTTTAGCCTGGAGAAGAAGAGGCTCAGGGGAGACCTCATCGCTCTCTACAGGTACCTTAAAGGAGGCTGTAGAGAGGTGGGGGTTGGTCTATTCTCCCACGTGCCTGGTGACAGGACAAGGGGGAATGGGCTAAAGTTGCACCAGGGGAGGTTTAGGTTGGATGTTAGGAAGAACTTCTTTACTGAAAGGGTTGTTAGGCATTGGAATGGGCTTCCCAGGGAAGTGGTTGAGTCGCCAGCCCTGGACATCTTTAAAAGACGTTTAGATGTTGAGCTTAGTGATATGGTGCAGTGGAGGACTTGTTAGTGTTAGGTCAGAGGTTGGACTAGATGATCTTGGAGGTCTCTTCGAACCTAGACGATTCTGTGATTCTGTGATTCTGTGATTCTGTGATAGATGGGGAGGGTCTCCTCACAGACAATGACATAGGCAAAGCAGATACGTTTAACGCCTTCTTCACCACTGTCTTCAACACTGATGATGGGCTTCGGGACCCAGGGTGCCCTGAGATGGAGGACTATGACGGTGGGAATGATAAACTCCCAACCGACCCTGAACGTGTGCGGGATTTGCTGCTCCACCTGGATCCATACAAGTCCATGGGTCCAGGTGGGATTCATCCCAAGGTGCTTAAAGAGCTGGCTGACGTCATAGCGGGACCGCTCTCAATTATTTTTCAATGATCTTTGGAATCTGGAGAGCTCCCAGTAGACTGGAAGCTGGCAAATGTTGCGCCAATTTTCAAGAAGGGTAAGAAAAAAGACCCTAGCAATTACAGGCCTGTCAGTCTCACATCAGTGGCTGGTAAAATTATGGAGAGGATGATCCCTGAAGTTATTGAAGTGCACCTGGGGGACAATGCAGTCATTGGTCCCAGCCAACATGGGTTCATGAGGGGTAGGTCCTGCCTAACAAATTTAATTTCTTTTTATGATAAGATCACCCATCTAGTCGACCAAGGGAAACCAGCTGATGTGATCTTTTTGGACTTCAGCAAAGCTTTTGACACGGTTTCCCATAGGATCCTACTGGACAAAACGTCCAGCATACAGCTAAACAAAAACATCATACAGTGAGTGAGCAATTGGCTGACGGGCAGGGCTCAAAGGGTTGTGGTAAATGGGGCCACATCAGGCTGGTGGATGGTCACTAGTGGGGTCCCTCAAGGCTCCATTTTAGGGCCAGTCCTCTTCGATGTTTTTATAAATGATTTGGATGTAGGACTAGAAGGTGTTCTGAGAAAATTTGCCGATGACACCAAACTTGGAGGAGTTGTGGACTTGGATGAGGGTGGAAAGGCCTTGCAGAGAGATCTGAACAGATTGAAGAGCTGGGTGATCACCAGCCACATGAAGTATAACAAAAGCAACTGCACCTGGGACGGGGCAAACCTGGCTATACGTACAGACTGGGCGATGAGACACTGGAGAGCAGCCCTGCAGAGAGGGATCTGGGGGTTGTGGTTGACAGCAAGTTGAATATGAGCCAGCAGTGTGCCCTGGAAGCCAGCAGGGCCAACCGTATCCTGGGATGCATCAAGCATCAAGCATTGCTAGTCGGTCGAGGGAAGTGATTGTCCCACTCTACTCTGAGCTGGTGCGGCCTCACCTCAAGTACTGTTTGCATTTCTGGGCACCACAGTACAAAAAGGACATTAAACTGTTGGAGAATGTCCAGAGGAGGGCAACGAAGATGGTGAAGGACCCAGAGGGTAAGACATGTGAGGGCCGGCTGAGGTCACTGGGCCTGTTCAGCCTGGAGAAGAGGAGGCTGAGGGGAGACCTCATCGAAGTCTACAGCTTCCTCGCAAGGGGGAGTGAAGAGGCAGGTGACCTATTCTCCGTTATCACCAGTGACAGGACCCACGGGAACGGTGTTAAGTTGAGGCAGGGGAAGTTTAGGCTGGACATCAGGAAGAGGTTCTTGACCGAAAGGGTGGTTGCACACTGGAACAGGTTCCCAGTGAAGTAGTCACTGCACCAAGCCTGTCTGAATTTAAGAAGAGATTGGACTGTGCACTTAGTCACATGGTCTAAACTTTTGGGCAGACCTGTGCGGTGCCAGGAGTTGGACTTGATGATCCTTATGGTCCCTTCCAACTCAGGATTTTCTATGATTCTATGATTCTATGAATTGTCCTGAGGACTTACTACACCATATCATACTGTAGAGTCATTAGTCTGTATCAGCTCTTAGTTAAGTTCTCTGCTTCCAAGATTGGTATCTCAAATGAAGGGAAACATAAAAGACATTGAGATTTCAGCAGTTTATTATACAATGTAATATATTCTTTCTGGCAAAAGAATCACTCCAGCTTTTGGACCTTGTGAAAGACCAAGGGCAAAATAAATACATCACAATTTCTTTTCACTCAGCACGTGGTGCAATGCGCTGCAAATATTCAGGAAGTCTGCCCTAAGTTATTTGTTTAAAGACAGTCAGTGTTGTAGGTGGGTTTGAGGAAAAAATAAAAAAAATAAAATAATAATAATAATAAAAAAAGACTCCTAAAGCAATAGTTTGAACATATTTCCTTGGAATTTTTTATTTGTAGTAAATCTACTTTCTGCCCTACTCTTATGTTTCTTTCAGTCCTGAAAGTAGGAAAGCAAGGGATGCTATCTTGAATTCCCTGCCTAGTAGGAAATCTTTTTCACACACTTTTGGCCATTCTGTTATGGCTTCTTCTGTTTCTTCTACTGGAGCTGGACTAAACTATAAGCTAGGCTATAGTTTACACATTATTAACACTTTAAGATGCTTAATGTAGAAACAATACTATATTTATATTTATTTTTATTTTTTAATCTATGTTTATTATCCTGGGAGAAAAATTCCTATTAACATCGGCCAAAATTAGTACTCATCTGATTTTGTTTATAAAACAAGATGTATTTGTATCTGTTTGCTGTTTGTATATGTCATTACCAAGGCTTCTCTGCAAGAAGAAATACTGTCAAGGAAGCATAGATGTTGCTACATATTAAGTCATTCTATTAAAAAAAAGTTTAACGACTTTTACAAAGTGACTGGTTTGTAGATTCTGTTGGATAACTGACGTGAATTTAACATTCAGAAATAAGTCCATCTTAATGTTTCTGTTTCCAATAGTCCTCAGAAATTATCACCATAACTTTCTATTATATAGGACAACTAGTAACCTTCTCTCATATATATATATATATATATATCCGAGTTTCGAAGTTGTATGAAGTTCCTTTTGACCAGCCCATTATTGGTAGTGGAGTAGAATTTCTAATACGCTTTTGATCTATTTTTGGATACCTCATTAAAAGCAAGATCTTGTTTCTTTTTACCTGATTAACAGTTTGTTGAGATATTAATGTATGGAGCAGGGGAGTCTTATTTTCAAAGCATTTTGCAGGCATTTATAAGCATTATTTTTAAATGAATGCACCTCTGCTGCCAGTCCAATCCTTTTCCTGAATATGAAATTGACAAGATTTGAGTACACCTGCTAATTGATAGATGTGACAATCAGGAACTGGGGGAAATTAATTTCTATAGATATTCTTAAAATTGATAGTGACTTACATGTTTGTGTATTTTATCAGGTGAATTTAAGAGTGTCCACTGCTAGAGAATTGCTTTGAGAGGACACTGAAATTGCTTTAGTGTCAAAAACTAACAAACAAAAACAAGATTTAAAAAAATAAAAATAAACACCAGCAACTTGCTAAATCAGTGAAATGAATCAGTGAAATAAATCAACAAATTAAACATTCTCTATAAAAACAGTGTGCAAAATCTGGGTCACTGAGTCATCATGTTAGGTCCTCTGCATACTAGTTTACAATACGGGGCTATCTGCCTGGCCAAAATCCCTTGTTCTAAGTTGAATATAACAAGGCCACATTCATATAACATAAAAAACAGCCATATTTCCTGTTTGATAAATTTGTTCTGTTCTACTAATTTGATTTGAAATTCATTTATTTTCCCTTCATCTTTTTCCTCTGATTTCACACTTCTAATTTGGTCACTTCAGCCTTACCAAATCCTCCCGATCTTGTATTAGCCCACTGCAGTTATTTCAAGTTGTCATTCATTTATTTCCTACAATAATTTATCTTCTTGTCTTCTTTACATTTTATTATCTCCACCTTTACTCTCATCACCTGTTAATTCCTTTTTTTTCCCTTTTCTCTATTTATTCTACCCTTTCTTCAGCCTATACCTATATAAACATTTAACTTCTTTTTCTCTTTTGACTTCTCTATTGAATGAAAGAAAGATAAAGAAAGGTTTGTTGTACTTTTGTTTTTGATTCTCTTTTAAATGTCTTTCACCTGTTTTCATATATCCTTTTAATGTTGTGCTCAACATTACAATGGCTAGCCTTGCCATTTCTTCATTAATTTCATCCATGAATATATTGGCTGTAAAATAAAAGAACCCCACTCTTTAAACACATATTGTATATAAATATATAAATATATAAATATATAAATATATATATATATGTTTAGAAGTAATTGAGGTGTACAGCTTTGCTCAATTATTTGTTTTCTTTATTCCAAACTTGTACCTGGTTTTCAGATCTTCACTCTGTATGGAACACAAGATCTTCAGAGAGATCATTATCTCCATCTACCCTTCAAGTGTCTATTAAACTTTTGGCAGCCACATGTTTATTGATATGGTAATAATAGTCCATTGTATTTTTAAGAACCTTGACACATAATGGAAAATATATATTAAGGAACAAAAATAATAGCTGTAAACATTTCACTATTTTGAGCTTTCATGAAGGGTGAAATTTTCCAGATCATAAGGAAGAAGTGATTTTTCTATTAAATGGGTAAAGAAAATATAATATCACACTTTTGAAAAGACCAAATAAAAAGGTATTTTTCTATCAAAGTCTTCAGAATCAATTTGAATTGAAAGTTAAACAATTATATACAGGAACAAACTACTTCAGATTTATTAATAAAGAGCTAATGTACACAAACCTGCATTTAAATATAGATAATTGAAATCAAATATTTATTAGTGTTCATAACTTCAAGACCACTGTCATCATTGTTCATTCAAAAGCTTACCAGCTGGTCACACATTTTTCTAAAATGTGGCTAGATGAAACATTTTTTAAGAAAGAACAACTAATATATGGTCATATATATATTGATATGACTAACATATCACTAATATATGGTCATATATCTGTCATGCAATCATCACATCAATAAATTAGTGACCCAAAGAATAATTATTAAGAATGAAAGATGATGAACTACATAGCCCACATAGATTTGCTGTTTGGGTACCTAATAATTTAGCTCAAGAAAAACTGTACTTATTGTTATTATTGTTTTACATGCACACATTATTATTTTTGCTGAAGCTTTGACCAGCAGTCCAGGAGGAAAGAGTTGTGTTTACTTCTCTCTTTCATGCTTTACCTGTAAATATACAATAATGCTACAACTCTACTTCATGCCAAGTGAGGTTGTGCAGTGAATCACAGCATCTCAAAATTTTATTCCCTTTCTTGGAAACAGCCATTGTACAGCAATTTGCAGTCATGCACAGAATACTCTTGGTGAGATCTCATGACAGGTATAAAATTAACCCCAAGCCACGATTGTGTGTTATATTAGCTTCTCTAATAGTCTGCTTTCAGGCTATGTACAGCTCTGATCTTGTTAAATCTAAGAAACTAAACAGCTTCAGACTGATTACTTGGTTCAGTGACCTTCATGGAACATACACACAGAGAATGTTACTAGTTTAGTAGGAACAGCTCTTTCTTCTGAATCAATATGGAACAATAGGCTCAGCAAGGGGTTTTATGAGTGGAGTTCTTCTGGAAATTAGATTATCTGGTTTCTGACTGGCTTCCATAATTTAAGTCTTGATGTTCATGTTCGTCATTTTACTCAATGTCTTTTTTTGAAGTAAAATACAGACACTAACAATGTATCATGATTCTTTTTGGTTTCTGCATTAACTTATTACCTAGAAAATAACTTAATAATTGCAGCACAGAAAGCCAACCCTGCAGCCCAGAGCCAACCAAGCCAACCATATCCTGGGCTGCATCAAAGGAAGCGGGAACAGCAGGTAGCAGGAGGTGATTTTCCCCCTCTGCTCTGCTCTCATGAGACCCCACCTGGAGTACTGTGTTCAGCTTTGGAAACCGCAGCACAAGAAGGACATGAACGTATTAGAATGAGTCCAGAGGAGTGTCACAAAGATGATCAAGGGGCTGGAGCACCTATTCTATGAAGAGAGGCTTGAGGGATTTGGGGTTGTTCAGTCAGGAGAAGAGACAGCTGTGGAGAGACCTCATTGCAGCCTTCCAGTATCTAAAGGGGGCTTACAAAAAAGCTGGAGAGGGACTCTTTATCAGGGATTGTAGTGACAGGACAAGGAGTAAAAGTTTTAAATTGAAAGAGGGTATATTTAGATTAGATATAAGGAAGAAATTCTTTACTCAGAGAATGGTGAGGCATTGGAACAAGTTAAACAGAGATGTTGTGGCTGCCCCATTCTTGGGAGTGCTTAAGACCAGGTTGTACAGGGCTTTGGGCTACCTCGTCTAGTGGAAGGTGTCCCTGCCCATGGCAGAGGGGTTGGAATTAGATTATCTTTAAGGTCCCTTCGGACGCAAACGATTCTATGATTGTAAGTGAAAATACATGTAAATCTACTGTTCTAATTAGCTCATTTATCTTCTCTATTTCACATTTAAATGATATTTTACAGAGATACTTTCGATCCTCTAAACCAGATGCTTCAACAATGAAAATTAAATCATTTATTTTTCTGCATTTCTTTTAGAATACCCTAAAATTGTATGACAGGAAGGGACACATGAAAATGTATTAATTCTCTCATATTTAGAGAGGCTTTAGAACTATAATTTTTGAAGGAAATGTTCCCATATTTTTCATGGTGATCTCAAGTCTCTAGTGTGGGCACACTTATTTTCTCTATGCAGTACGTGTTGTTGGGTGAAGTAGTCTCAGATCTCAAAAATGTAAAATAGGATATACTTTTTAACCTGAAACTTCTTGAACTTCTGTTTCCAAAGGATTCCACAGCAGCACCAGCACAATATTTAAAGAACCTCTAACTCTTGTGATTAAAACATGTTCCTTACAGAAACTTTTGTTTTTCTCTCACAAAAGAAATATTGTTTATAAAAGTACTATACAAAGAATTAAACTATTTTGAGTGTATAATATAAGGAAGAGAGAACCACTTCTTCCATGATCTTATAGGACTTATCAAAGTATGAATTACGTAACATTACAAGTCTTATGAGGAGTGGCTGAGGGAACTGGGCTTGTTTAGTCTGGAGGAGTCTCAGTGGAGACCTTATTGCTCTCTACAACTACCCAAAAGGAAGGTGTGGGGATCTTGGGGTCAGCCTCTTCTTGCGGGTAACTAGTGATAGGACTAGAGGGAATGGCCTCAAGTAGTGCCAGGGGAGGTTCAGGTTGGAAATTAGGAGGAATTTCTTCTCAGAAAGAGTAATTAGGCATTGGAATGGGTTGCCCAGGGAGGTGGTGGAGTCACCGTCCCTGAGGGTGTTTAAGAAAAGGTTGGAAATGGTGCTTAGGGACATGATTTAGTAAGTAATATTGGTGGCAGGGGGACAGTTGGATCAGATGGTCTTGGAATTCTTTTCCAACCTTAATGATTTTATAATTCTAACATGACATTTATTATACTTCCTTGCACAAAATTTTCACATCCCAAATATAGGAGGAGGGAAAACCAAAAAAGTTCTCACTATATGTTTTATATAGTGAGAATATATTTATACAGCCTTTTTAAAGATCTAGATAGCAAAGCTCACCTCCTGCAGATCCCCCCTCCCTTCTCATCTTTTCAGTGACTCTTCTTCAACCATATATTTATCACTCTCTACTTTATTCAGAAGACAATTCCAATATAAAGGTAGCACATTTCAGTTAAACATTTCCACTGCTTAAATTATGAGAAGAACATATATACATTTATATATGGATAAACTGAGAACGAAATGAGTATCTGAATAGACTAAAAAGAAAACAACTTTCAATGTCCTGGAAAAACTGCCACTTCAAAGGACAGACTTAAGTTAGTTGCATGCTGACTACAGTAGAAATAGAAAAAATAAAGAAGAGAAAAAGGTGAATTTACTTTATAGAAGAAATTTTTCAAGATGTTTGAGTGCTAAAGATGCATATAATTTCCTATATTTTTTCTGTTTTATTTTTTCCTTTTCTCTCCTGTTTTTCTCATTCCATTATCTATTTTTCTCTAATCCTTTCAGTTTCTACAGATATCTTTAATTTTTTTTTATTGTGATGTTTTCACCATCCTTGTATATTTTTATTGCAATTATCTTGAAAAATTATATACATAATTAGTAATATAAAATAAAATAATATAAAATAAATTAGATAAATAAAATAAAATAAAATAAAATAAAATAAAATAAAATAAAATAAAATAAAATAAAATAAATAAAATTATGATTCATTAGAAGACTCTCATGAAGTATCCAGATAATTCTAATATTGTCTGAAAATGTTGTGATGCCTTTTAATATATATATATATAAAATAAAACAAAAATAAAAATAAAAGAAAGTGACATATAAATATGCACCTTAATCCAGGAAATGGGATTACCAAATTTAAAAATAGAGTTAACCAAGATTTGTTTGCTCAGTATACAAACAGAGCCAGTTTAGGAACTGGGATTACAAGTCCTGCATAGAAGTCCTCTGATAAAGTCATTAAACATGGTCAATTTGTCTTTTTATGATATTTTGGCATTTTCATAAAACTAGACATCCTGGAGGACAGTTGTCACTTCAGAAATTTTCTTTTAACTTTAAAAACTAAGATTATCTGGTACATATGTTCCAAAGCTGAAAATAATATAAATTGCACCCTCAAATATCTGTGACTATGTGTGACAATACTTTTCAGCAATTTTTATCTGTGTTCAAGTACATAACGAAAATGAGATTTGATAACAGAGTTTTGCATTGATACATTGTTTAAGCATTGATAACATCATATTTACACATACTTCTTACCCAGATTGTCCTTATTAAACAGGCATCATTACAATTGTTTTCTTATATTTTAGCACCCAGGGTCTGAGAACAGTTGTATGATTCATTTGGTAAATATTATCACAAAAAGCTACCGATCTGAAATTCCTTGTGAATGAGTTTCTAGTTTTATGTCTTGTTTAGAAATATCTGGAACAGATACCTTTGAAGAACCTATTCTCTTAAAGAATTAATTGTATACATACTGCAAATGAAAAAGTAGTAACCAACTGTTCTAAGGCACGTGAGAGCTATATGGTTAAAGGCTCTACAAAACAAATATGAATTTGGTTGTATTCCTAGACAAGATCTGCTTGCAAACAGATTGACCAAAGGTCACTGAGGTCAATTAGTTCCAGCCTGTGCAGTGACTTAGTAAGGTTTTAGCTCAACATTACTACTTCTTACCTTCATCTGTAATCTGTTTGGTAAAACATCTAAGATTTTTTTGTCTTCTGTTATTTTATATAGATTTCTCATTTATTCATTCTTTTATGTTGTTTTCATTGCAATAGCTAAATTTGTTATTTTGAAGCTGTTGTTACTAATCTGACTGTTGGTTATTAGTTTTAACTGATTTTCTTCTCCCAAAAGTATAACAAGCCTTGTCAGTTTCAATTTAATCCACCAGGTAGTAGCTCTTTCTCTGCATTTCATGTGGCAAGAGTACTCCTTAACAGAGTTTCCAGCCTTAAACAGGAGTTATTTCTTAGTCCTGCAGTGCAATTTATCTGCTTTCATACTGAGACTTTGTATTGCTAAGGACTTATAGCAGTTACCCTCTTATGATAACCAATTTATACACAGTCAAACCAATTCAAACATGTTTCTTTCAAAATGATATAGAGCTTCCAATATTAATAGTATCTTTTTCCTCTTTTATTTTTCAATAACAAAAATAGTTTGCCCAGAATCAGCATTTATCTCTTTCCTGAATTTAAATTATACTGAAATCCACATTTCCTATAGGATAAATTCTTTTAGGAATAACAATAAAATTTTTCATATTGCTTGCTACCGGAAGAAGGATCTCTTATGTTTATTCACATGTTCCTTAGGCATGATAAACTTGTTTTTAATTCCTACCTTTACATAACTGAGAACGCATAGTACATACACTCTTTTATTAGAATTGTAATCCATCATTATAATTATACAGAAAGAAGTTAAACCATCTATTTTAATATACTAGAAAGTGACCAATGGACAGTTTGTCATAGACCATATATTTTGTACCAGAGCATGAACTATGTGAACCTTTTTCTTATTAACTACATACCACCACTCCTCATGTGCCTCATATTCTTCATGTGATCTGTTTCAAGGGCAGAATAACAGATGGAAATAACTAGTGAAAAATGTAATCTACAGGTTAATATAGTATTACAGTATTTACCTTAGTAACAATTATAATAATACAGTGTGTTGCACTATAATATTTATTACAGATGATAAAAAAGATATAAAATCAAACCAAAACAAACTAAAAAAAAAACTGTCTGAAACTGTCCTTTCTTTGTTGTTGTTGTTGTTGTATAAATCTGTAGATCTTGTGTATAACTTTATTTACTCATTTCTTCTAATCAGTCTCTAAATTTTAAGCACCTGAGATTGTTAACAGTTGATCTCTTTTTTTTTTCCCCAGTAAAATTAATTCATTTTTTGCATTTCCATTCTTGAAGCCTTTGTTTACTCTTTATTAAGCTGAAAACAAACTAATAAGAAAATGTAAAGAAGTCTTTGCAAATTGGCAGCTGAAATAAATCTAGATTTAAATAGAATGATTGCCTTGTTACCTCATTGAATGCAATTAATATTACTATGTTATACTCTGAAATTTCTTCAAAATGGGGAAAAAGTAGAGGCAAGGTCAAAGACTTCATTGGAAAGCAAACTTCAGAGCAATGATAGAAGATATCTTATTATTCATTATATTGGGAAATTTGATTTACTCATTGCTCTTTTCTATAATGTATAATTCTTACAATGACTCCTCTGCAGAATGTGGTAACATGATATCCAGGTGAAGACTTAGGCCAACAAAGAAAGCAAACTAAGAGTTTTTTATTTGTAGATAAGCTACCAAGCAAAAAAGCTCAAGCTGGCATCTGACATGTTTCCTATGACTGTATTTATTTTGAATTTGGACATGCCTTTCAGATCTGAAGCAATGACTACCAACATTCTCCTTAATGAGATTTTTTACAAAAGTCTAATAACTTTTTACAAAAGTCTAATAACTTTTACAAAAGTTATGCCATATTATAGATCCTCTTACTTTCATCAGTAAAAGCTGACGACTTTTTGATGAAAAACAATCTGGCTCAGGTAAAATACAGTCCTCAAAGGTAAGGATTGTTTTAGAACCAGCATAACAAAGTCATGATTAAAGAACTGAGTTCATAAATTTCCATAATTTCACAGTACCTGAGGAGCAACCTCAAGGGATTTAGTGCACCCTCAGCAAGTTTGTGGATGACACCAAGCTGCATGGTGGTCAACTTACTGGAGGAAAGAGATGCCTTCCAAAGAGTCCTTGACATTCTAAAGAAGTAGGCCCATGTGAACTTTATGAAATTCAAGGCAAATTGCAAGGTCTTGCACCTGAGTTGGGGCAATCCCAAATATGAATAAATACAGTCTATGCAATGACTGGATTGAGAGCCGCCCTGCAGAGAAGGATTTAGGGTTTCAGTTGATGATGGATGATTCTCAAATTGCTTATCTATACAACTCTTAGATCAAGAAAACCATATGTAAACTCATTCATTTTTAGTTTTCTGCTTCAGCACCGGCTTCTCCATAGAATGAGTCCTGCAAATTCTATTTGTTTCTACATTACCCAGTTGCTTACCTACTTATAGTTATTGTAGATAGTTGTCATCTAATGATCTTCTAAGAACTAGGTAAGGAAGGCAAGAAAAAGCTTCATGCACCCTATTATAACGTGATTCATTTAAGGAAAATACACTTTTCCATACATACAAAGAAGAGTAATGTTTCTATTAAGTTTTACTTTAGTACCTTGATACTACTAAAATGATTGCTCAACATATACTTAAATGGTTAATGAACAATAAATAAAAGAGAAGATAAAGAATTATCTTGAATGTATCTCTTTTAAATTTAATAGCACTATAGTCCTACTTTGTAATAAAAACAGTTCAATTTCATTGCATGATGCTTATCTTAGTGTAAACTGCCTTTAATACAAATACAATATAATATGCTGCAATTGATTCTGAAGGGCGATAGCTGTTATCTTCTACAATATGTACCTGTAGCTTTCAAAATATGAAAAGTAACATTGTGAGTAAGAATATTAAAACTAGACTAAGCTGTAAGTTCCTAGTTAAAAGTCTCAAAGTGATAAAGCAGCACTACATTTTGGAAAGGTTTCTTCGAATAAATTTTGAAAGTAAATAATTTTCTGATATAAGTTGCATATGCTTTCGCAAGGGCGTTCTGCCTTGTGATACAAGTTCAAGGAGATATTGAAGGAAATACCACATATGCATCATGTTTTTAACTCACCTCCAGAGATTACAGTCACTCTTACAATGCTCAGGATTGACCTTAGACCACCTATTACTGGGTCCAACATGGATATTCAGAAAGTGCTAGTAAAAGATTTGTTGATCCTAAGCACTTGCTCCACACGATCGACAGAAGTCTCCCAGCAAGCAACAAGACAGCAAGGGGACACCTAGTCCTCCGAGAGTGTAACCACTATCACCTGCTGCTTCAAATTACTAGTTGGAATGTTTGCAGAATGTTGTGTTTACTTCCACACTGCCATCCATGCTTCAGTTCTTTATCATGCTTCAGTTATTATTCCCTGACAAGCCTAGTTTACAGCTCTTCTCACTACCTTAGCAAAAGTAAAGTCATCAAAATGCAATCAGGCACTTTTTTTGTTACAATTTGTTAAATTGTAAGCAACAGACACTAATAAACTACAGAGAGTTCATTTTGTCCTTTTAAGTAAGAAAAACTTACGTACCAAACTTACAAGTATCTTTTTTTGCGAGTTGAAAATAACTCCTTTTAGAAAACTCTGAAGTCTAAAATCCTGTGTGTGATTGTTTCTGTATGATACTATAGGATCTTGATTCATGTTGTTACAGTTGTAAAGTTGTGCTTTGTTCCAGCTCAATTGTTTGCCAGACTTAAAACCTTCAGATAGGTTTTTTTTTTTTTTTCCCACTCTTTCTGTCTGCCTCAGGCTGTACACATATGATATCCTTTCATGAATATTTTTGTTCCTGATGACTGGAGGTTGAGACAGGAGGGAAGTTCAGACATTTTTAACAGTGAGAATTAAGGTAAATATGCTGGGGTTTTGTTTGTTTGTTTGTTTTTCTTTTTAAGGAAACGATAATAATATAAATATTTTCTTCACAAAATCTACTATCTCCATGTTTGAGATTGCCAGGACATAAAATAACATCATGTCACAGTTAAAGAATTAAACCAATATGAAATGTTGGTTGATGACATTTGGCACCCTGTTTCAGGTATAGAGTGGACTCATGATCTCCTTCATACCTGGAACAACAACAATGAAAAAAAAAAAAAGACGTCTTAACAATAATATGCTGGGAATGAAGTGTGGAAGACAAGTGCAATTATTTTCTTTTTAGGGTCCCGTTAACTAGAAATGATAGAAGAGAAAAAGACATCCTTATTAGTTAAACATGACAATTGCAGCCAAAGAACAGGCAAATACAAATGACTGGATATGAATGGACTGTTGGTGCTGGCGGGAAGTTTACCTAGAACTCTGGGCAATGTTATAGTCTTAGAGAAAACACTGTTGGGAAGTAATTTAAAAAGTGCTGGAAATTTAAAAGGTACTGGAAAGGTATTTATTGAAAGCAAGAGGCTCAAAGAGTCTACGTTAGCTTTTGAAAATAAATAGACAAATAAAACAGTCTCTGTAGAAATGGTTCAATAGTCTCTGTAGAAATATTGCATTTGTAGGAAAATGGTCGTTGTTAGTACAAAAGTACAAAGATGTGTGTCTTCCATGGAAAATGCGTAAGCTAGAAAACATGAAGGTTTCTGACCATTAGTAGTTTAAGAACAGCATTCTGCAGAAGTAATAACCCAAACGGTTCATAAAATGAACAGTGATATTTTTATGACGGGTCTTATATACCACCTTTGACTGTAATAGCAGGGCCCTGTAATTCAGTGACTTGAGAAGTTCTTCTCAGTGTTATGCAGTACATGTATGGAATAGGAAAAGAGTTAGGAGCTTTACTTAGGCAGAGGGAGAGAGAGAAGAAAAGTCTAGAAGAGTGAATGAAGGTGGTGTAGGGACGAAAGCTAACAACTGCAAAAGGCATCAGAAAGAGCCAATAGGAATGTGGGAAGTTTGGCAACATCAGAAAAACAAATAAACAAACAAAAAATGGTAAGAACAGAGGACAGAGGAAAAGAACCAAGGGAAAAACAAAACAAAACAAACAAGCAAACAACAAAAACAACAAAATACCAAAGGACCTTGCCTTGTCTAACAGATTATTAAAAGTGTATCTTTACTGTCTCAAATTTTGCATTAAAAGTATTTATTCTAATAGCTAATATTAATTAGCTATTGAAATACAAAGTGAAACGTCTAAACTTAATTCATCCACTTTATGTACGTACATTATAATAAGTACTCTGATCACTCATTTTCTTTCCTTCCACTCCTACCTTCTTGTCTGACTCCTTTTTTTCCTCTCTCTGTTTCTTATTCCTCTCCTTCTCTTCTTTTTAGAATACGAGAAAAATCAAATTAAATGGAATTTTCAATAATATATACATCTGTTTCCTAGATGAGAACACAATAAGACTTTTTTCAAGGTTTTAAAACGCTCTCTTAGCTGTTTCAAAATGTATGCTTTCTATAGTCAGAAGAAAAGGCAAAGTAAACCAAGCAACTTTTTATGTTAGAATTAATCTTTCAGATAATGATAATTAAGTAAGCTAAGCACTGCTTCATCTTGAAATTCAGTTACCTCATTTGGTTGCATGGAAGTTTAATAGATTAAACATAACTTACAGATAGGTAAATCAATTAATTGGCTGCATATTGGTAAAATCAAAAACACCTCTAAGTTTTGAAAATAGAAGTCATTTATTTACATGCCAGCACAAACCTAGACCACTGGGGTTGTGAGAGAGAAATGGTAAATTTCACTGGGATCAATGAACACATGTGACCATACCAAATCACCTGCACCCAGCACAAAGAAAGACACTGCCCGTCCATTGTTGCTGAGTTCCGTTATTAGTGAAGGTTTCTACCACATTGATAAATATCGTGTGACCAAATGCATAAGGCCAGATGAGTTGGCCACTCATGGACACACTGCATTTCTTTCCTTCCTTCCTTCCTTCCTTCCTTCCTTCCTTCCTTCCTTCCTTCCTTCCTTCCTTCCTTCCTTCCTTCCTTCCTTCCTTCCTTCCTTCCTTCCTTCCTTCCTTCCTTCCTTCCTTCCTTCCTTCCTTCCTTCCTTCCTTCCTTCCTTCCTTCCTTCCTTCCTTCCCTCCTTCCCTCCTTCCCTCCTTCCTTCCTTCCTTCCTTCCTTCCTTCCTTCCTTCCTTCCTTCCTTCCTTCCTTCCTTCCTTCCTTCCTTCCTTCCTTCCTTCCTTCCTTCCTTCCTTCCTTCCTTCCTTCCTTCCTTCCTCCCTCCCTCCCTCCCTCCCTTCCTCCCTTCCTCCCTTCCTCCCTTCCTTCCTTCCTTCCTCCCTTCCTTCCTTCCTCCCTTCCTTCCTTCCTTCCTTCCTTCCTTCCTTCCTTCCTTCCTTCCTTCCTTCCTTCCTTCCTTCCTTCCTTCCTTCCTTCCTTCCTTCCTTCCTTCCTTCCTTCCTTCCTTCCTTCCTTCCTTCCTTCCTTCCTTCCTTCCTTCCTTCCTTCCTTCCTTCCTTCCTTCCTTCCTCCCCTCCCCTCCCCTCCCCTCCCCTCCCCTCCCCTCCCCTCCCCCCCCCCTCCCCTCCCCTCCCCTCCCCCTTCCTCTCCTCTCCTCTCCTCTCCTCTCCTCTCCTCTCCTCTCCTCTCCTCTCCTCTCCTCTCCTCTCCTCTCCTCTCCTCTCCTCTCCTCTCCTCTCCTCTCCTCTCCTCTCCTCTCCTCTCCTCTCCTCTCCTCTCCTCTCCTCTCCTCTCCTCTCCTCGAGTCTCCTCGAGTCTCCTCTCCTCTCCTCGAGTCTCCTCGAGTCTCCTCTCCTCTCCTCGAGTCTCCTCGAGTCTCCTCTCCTCTCCTCGAGTCTCCTCTCCTCAAGTCTCCTCTCCTCTCCTCTCCTCGAGTCTCCTCTCCTCTCCTCGAGTCTCCTCTCCTCGAGTCTCCTCTCCTCGAGTCTCCTCTCCTCGAGTCTCCTCTCCTCGAGTCTCCTCGAGTCTCCTCGAGTCTCCTCGAGTCTCCTCGAGTCTCCTCTCCTCGAGTCTCCTCTCCTCGAGTCTCCTCTCGAGTCCCCTCCCCTCCCCTCCCCTCCTCTCCTCCCCTCTCCTCGAGTCTGTTCAAGTCTCCTCTAGTCTGCTCTCCTCTGCTTTTGTTTTTTCTTTTCTTTCTTTTTAAAGAAAATTCCTTTTTACCCAATAATTCCTAAAATTAGGTACACTATAGCCAAAACAAACAAAAACAGAACAAAACAATAACATGATAATTAGGTCATAGGATCATGGAATCATGGAATCATAGAATCTTAGAATTATAGAATCATAGAATTTTGTTTGGAAGGGACCTTAAAGATCATCTAATTCCTACCGCTCTGCCATGGACAGGGACACCTTCCACTAGAAATGGTTGTGTAAAGCCCCATACAACCTGGCTTTAAACACTCCCAGGGCAATGTCTCTGGGCAACCTGTTCCAGTGCTTCACCACCCTCTGAGTAAAGAATTTCCTCCTTATAATTAATCTGAATCTACCTTCTTTTAGTTTAAAACTATTACTCCCAGTCCTATCACTACACTCCCTGATGGAGTCCCTCTCCAGCTTTCCTGTAGGCCTGCTTTAGGTACTAGAAGGCCACTATAAGGTTTCCCTGTAGTCTTCTCCTCTCCAGGCTGAACAAACCATCAGCCTGTCTTCATAGAAGAGGTTCTCCAGACCCTTTGATCATCTTTGTGGCTCTCCTCTGGACTCATACGTCCATGTCCTTGTTGTGCTGGGGTTCCCAAAGCTGAACACAGCACTCCAGGTGGGGCCTCATGAGAACAGAGCATAGGGGGAGAATCACCTCTCGCTTCCTTCTGGTCCCACTTCTTTTGATGCAATCCAGGTTGGCTTTCTGGGCTGCAAGCACAAATTGCTGGCTAATGTTGAGCTTCTCATCAACCAAGACCCCCAACTCCTTCTTCTCAGGGCTGCTTTCAATCCATTCCCTGCCCAGCCTGTATTTGTGCTTGGGATTGCTCCAGCCCTGTTGCAGTACCTTGTGATTGGTTTTCTTGAACCTCATGAAGTTTGCACCAGCCCATCTCTCACGCCTGTTGAGGTCTCTCTGGATGGCATCCCTTCCCTCCAGCATGACACAGCTTGGTGTCATCCACAAACTTGCTGAGGGTGCACTCGATCCCACTGTCCATGTCACCAGCAAAGTTGTGGAACATCACCAGTCCCAATACTGACCCCCAAGGAACACCTCTTATCACTCATCTCCACCTGGACATTGACAGCAACTCTTTGAGTGTGACCATCCAGACAATTCCTTACCCAGTGAGGAGACCATCTATTAAATCCATGTTTCTCCAATTAAGAGACAGGAATATAATGTGGGACAATGTTGAATGCTTTGCATAAATCCATGTAGATGATGTCAGTTGCTCTTCCCGTATCCACCAAAGCTGTAACCCTGTCACAGAAGGCCACTAGATTTTTCAGGCATGATCTGCCCTGAGTGAAGTCATGTTGGTTGTCACCAATCACTTCTTTATTTTCTATGTGCCTTAGCATAGTTTCCAGGAGGATCTGCTCCATGATCTTGCCAGACACAGAGGTGCGACTGATTGGCCTGCAGTTCCCCAGGTGTTCCTTTATTCCATTTTTAAAAATGGGGTGTATGTTTCCCCTTTTCCAGTCAGCGGGAACATCACCAGACTGCCATGACAAGCGTAGTATTTACTATTCATCCAAGAATTGACTGTAATACCCAGGACAATATTCATCACATTTTTGTTTGCTGCTTCTCAACGATCAAAAAAAATACAGATTTGTAAGAACAAGTACTGACATTTGCAATAATGAAGTACCATTTTAGTACTTGAATCATGATTTCTACAGTATTCTTTCCACAAATAATCCATTTATGATAGAGCAGAACTGGCAAATCATCTTGTTGGCTGAGAATTCCCAACTTTAGTGCAACAAAAGATATTCTGTTGTCTATGTTCCAGTAACCTTTCATTAATTTAGACCTGAATAAAGCTTTTAGAATATAATATTTGCAACTGCCTTTGAGTAGCAACCTTAAATTATCTAAGACTGCAAATACCAGATTCTACACCTGAAAAGGGGCAACCCCAGCTATGTGTATGGTCTGGAGTTAGACGTGATGATCCAACTTGTGGGTCCCTTCCAACTCAGGATATTCTATGATTCTATGATTTGATTATCTGTCATACTCTATGTTCATTTTTACATTGTTTTCTGTTTAGGACTTCTTTTTTTATTTGTGTTTTGAGTTTGATTTGTTTTCCCCTCATCCCCCTTTTTTCCTCCAGTCAGATAAAACATGTATCCCAGAAGATGCCAGTCTTAGACTCAATCCACCAGACTCTAATGAATTCTAAATATTCATCTGTTTAAAATATCTTCTATAGAAGTGTGTAGAGGTTACAAAGTCCAGCTCATAGACCATGTTAACATAAGCTCTTATCGTTTTTTTTTTTGTAAGAACAAAATATTTTTGATTTTATATTCATGTGATTTTGACTCCAAGTATCATTTGAGTCAATATGAAAAAAAAAAAATTATAGAATCATAGAAACATTAAGGTTGTTACAAAAGGTTGTTTACAAAAAAAAAGGTTGTTTACAAAAAAAAACGAAAAGACCTCCAAAATCATCTGGTCCAACCATCCCCCTGCCACCAGTATTACCCACTAAACCATGTCCCAAAGTAGCACATCCAACCTTTCCTTAAACACTCCCAGGGATGATGACTCCACCCTGGGCAACCCATTCCAATTCCTGACTGCTCTTTCTGAGAAGAAATGTCTCCTGATTTCCAACCTGAATCTCTCCTGGTGCAACTAGAAGCCATTCCCTCTTGTCCTACTGCTAGTTACCTGTGAGAAGAGGCCAACCCCCAACTCCTCACAACTTCCTTTCAGGTAGGTGTAGAGAGCAATAAGGTCTCCCCTGAGCCTCCTCTCCTCCAGACTAAACAACTCCAGTTCCTTCAGCCGCTCCTCACAAGATGTATGTTCCAGGCCCTTCACCAGCTTTGTAGTCCTTCTTTGGACACGCTCCAAGGCCATAATGTCTTTCTTGTACTGAGGGGTCCAAAGGAGAACACAGTACTCAAAGTGCGGCCTCAGCAGAGCAGAACACAGGGGCACGATCATTTCACTAGTTACAATATTCCTGACAGAAGCCAGGATGCCATTGGCCTTCTTGGCTAACTGGACACACTGCTGGCTCATGTTCAAGTGAGCATCAACCAGCACCCCCAGATCTGCACAGTTTTTAAGCCACTCTGTCCCCAGCCTGTAGCATTGCATGGGGTTGCGCTCCAAGTGCAGGACCCAGCACTTAGCGATGTTGAACCTCATCCCATTGGTCTCTTCCCATTGATCCAACCTGTCCAGGTCCCTCTGCAGGGCTTTCCTACTCTCCAGCAGATTGACGCTTCCCCCCAACTTGGTGTCATTTGCAAACTCACTGAGGGCACATTCAATTCCCTCATCCAATTTTTTCTGTTTTCCAGAATTAACTTGCTGTTCATATAATATTCTTCGAACAACTACTAAGAGAATAAAAATGATGATTGTATTATTGAAAACAACTTAAAAGGTGTAAGAAAGCATGGTACTCACTATAGAAGCTCCTCTCTTTGCAGTCAGTAACAGTTGTGATAGGTTGTGTAACAATTTTACTCCACGGAATTCTTTAAATTCATTAGTTCACGTTTTATTTGTACATTTTGTAATTGCTATACAGTAAGGTGTTGTCAATATGATAATAAGAACCACTTTGCTAGTGTATAATTAGGACTGACTTCTTAGACTGATAGCAATATATCTTTAACGAGATTTCCACACATTTCTGTTTTCCATCGAGTCATTGCACTTAATTTTCAGCTGGTGTTTGTTGCTAGGTATACCACTTTGCCTGCATTGGTTGCTTTTGTATTCACCCAGAAACTTCAAAGCATGAGATGGGATTTTGAATTTCAGAGGAGCTTAACTCTACTATGTTTACACCATTATTAAAGCCAGTTGGCTTACACAACAGTCAACAACTTCTTAAATGAAATGTTATATCTCCTGTTTTGTTTTCCCACATCAGAGGTAAAAGATCTGTTGTTTCTGAGAGGCTCAGGAGGAGCTAGGAAAATGAGTTGGAGGCTGTTCACTAGTGGAGTTCTCCAGGGCTCAGTGCTGGGGCCAGTCCTCTTCAATATCTTTATCGAGGATCTGGATGAGGGAATTGACTGCACCCTCAGTAAGTTTGCAGATGACACCAAGTTAGGTGCATGTGTCGATCTGCTCGAGGGAAGGAAGGCTCTGCAGGAGGATCTGGATAGGCTGGACCGATGGGCTGAGGCCAACTGGATGACATTCAACAAGGCCAAGTGCCGGGTCCTGCATCTGGGGCGTAACAACCCCAAGCAGCGCTACAGGCTGGGAGATGAGCGGTTGGAAAGCTGCCTGGCAGAGAAGGACCTGGGCGTACTGGTTGATAGTCGGCTGAATATGAGGCAGCAGTGTGCTCAGTTGGCCAAGAAGGCCAACATCATCCTGGCCTGTATAAGAAGCAGTGTGGTCAGCAGGTCTAGGGAAGTGATTGTCCCCCTGTACTCGACTCTGGTGAGGCCGCACCTCGAGTAGTGTGTTCAGTTTTGGGCCCCTCGCTACAAGAAGGACATGGAGGTGCTCGAGAGAGTCCAGAGAAGGGCAACGAGGCTGGTAAGGGGTCTGGAGAACAAGTCTTACGAGGAGCGGCTGAGGGAGCTGGGGTTGTTTAGCCTCAAGAAGAGGAGGCTCAGGGGTGACCTCATCGCTCCCTATAGGTACCTTAAAGGAGGCTGTAGAGAGGTTGGGGGTTGGTCTATTCTCCCACGTGCCTGGTGACAGGATGAGGGGGAATGGGCTAAAGTTGCACCAGGGGAGGTTTAGGTTGGATGTTAGGAAGAACTTCTTTACTGAAAGGGTTGTTAGGCATTGGAATGGGCTTCCCAGGGAAGTGGCTGAGTCACCATTCCTGGAGGTCTTTAAGATATGTTTAGATGTTGAGCTTAGTGATATGGTGTAGTGGAGGACTTGTTAGTGTTAGGTCAGAGGTTGGACTAGATGATCTTGGATGTCTCTTCCAACCTAGACGATTCTGTGATTCTGTGAGTTCTTTGTTGGTGGTTTTTCTTTTTTTTCTTTTTCTTTTTTTTTTTTTTCTGTAGTTTTTTGTTTGTTGTTGTTGTTTTTGTTTGTCTGTTTCTCTGCAGAAATGGCACATTTTTCTTCTTTGAACTAGTTTGCTTAGTACTGTCTTGCTTCAATATAAGGCTCGACCACTCTGGTTCTAATCATTCATTTAAGCAGTGTTGATTTGATTTAGAGAAGGTCCACTTTCAAAGTTTATTTCTCAAGCAATTCAAGTTTAAAGATGATAGAGGCAAATAATACTGCAACTTCTGAACAGCTTTTTCCAAGTTGAATTTTTTTTACATGTATTCAGAGAATTGATGTGTATCTAAATGCGTTACCTCTGGCAAAATGTTTATTGTACTCACAGGGTAAAATTTTATTTCATTGATATTCTGGGGAGAAATTCAGTGAAAATATGGTTCTTATCTTGGAGTTCCACAGGAAGGGTGCACTGAATTTATGACCAGCTGTACTGAAACGTAATATGTTCATTTGTGGGTGGATGAAGTAATTAAATAATCAGTTCAAAAGTCCTGTTTTTCCAGATTTGAAAAAGATATTTGCTACTGAATATTAACGCGGTTTACAGGCTAAACTATAAACTCTGGTTATTTGCTGGAAGTCTCAGAAAACATTTAATAGAATATGCAAGACTTTGTCCTCACATTGTAGCAATTGAGATAAAACCATGTTTCAATAGAAAGGTCATAACAGGGGTTTGTAACAGGAAAATCAGCGAAAAAGGTCCCATATGACAAAGTCATAAATGTATCAATGAAACTTTACTGGAAATAGGCTTATACATTCAGTATCATTACTGAGTTTGATAAATGTTGACTTAAAACAGATTGAAAATGCATCGATTTATGGTAATGCTATAAATCTAGAGTTGTCTTATTAAAATTTGTGTTCCTGTTTAATATGAAGCAAGCCTAATACAAATTAAGGCAAACAATACATAACAGTAACCCAAAATGGCTATATTATATTGCATATTTTAGGCTTTAAACACATCTCAAAGTATTGTTATCAGATACACACGGTTTCATCTTTAAAAGCATCTTCAACAGAGATTGCTTTGTAGGCTGAAGGTGTGATATCTTTTATCTGGTAGTGACTCTGCTCAAAACATAGATGTTATGCCCATGACTAAAGTTTTAAAAACAATTGGAAAGCTGACTAATTCTCAAATCAGGACCTGGATTTGAAAGGTTTAGATGGTGTCACATAAATAACTGAACATAATTGTTAATGTCAGACTCCCATACCTCATCTCAATGCTTAGGTTTAAAGAGCTCCAGATGAACTTCGGGGCAAAATAAATTAATGCCAGAATCTGACTAAATAACTCATTTATACTTTTGATTTAAGATTCTAAATCTAAGACCCCAGAAGTGAAAAGCCAGTTGCATCATCTATTCTTCTAGTACAATCTGTTCACATTTTGATTTACTGCAAATTGTTCAACAGTTTATTTCATAGCATTTTTCATAAAAACACTCCAAAATAACCATTTTTTTAGTCTGTATATTCCATTCTCTGCAGGATGGGAGCTGCCTTTTCTCTATTAATAATGGAAATGCAAACAAGAAAAGGTAGAGTCATTATTTTTGATAAACATGCCTCTGTATTTGGAGTTTTGGGGGAGAGGTTTTGTTTGTTTGCTTTTTCCAATTACATAGGACAAATATAGAGTATATTCTAAAGAATAATTAGCATAAACAAAGGCTGCTTTTTCCAAGAGTTGGGTAATTCCCCAAATATTTGGCAAACTATGTGTTTTCTCCTGAGGCTGAATTTGCAAAACATTACCAGACAAATTATGAAAATATTTTTAATGAATCAACCTTTTAGATAAACACAAGCAAAATCTTAACTTCATGAATTTGAATGCAAATTCTGTTTTCCATTTTCTTCTGATTACCATAGCAATGAAAAAGAGTTTTTCTAGAGTCAGGTTCTCAACAAAGCACTTATGAATATAAGTCACGTAGGCTGCATTATTATTATTATTATTATTATTATTATTATTTAATTATTTTGTCTGTGATTGAATTTATTCAACATACTGATAGATCTGTGTAGAAAAAAAAAGGAACAAAAAAACAAAAAAACCCACCACCAACAACAAAAACACACCACGATTTGCAGACAACAGAAAGGATGTGCTGATGATGTTTGATTACTATCAGGCACCGAAGACTAGACAACAATTGATGAATGATCCTGACAGTATATACATAACAGACCCTGTTGTTTATTGTAAATATGTTTATATTCATTTTTTCCCCTTACTGAACACTTTTACTCATTCTTTCAAAGATTTTGACCTTCTGGGAATGTATTTTTCAAAATTAATTTACCATTTGAATGTTTCTCCCTCTATGTTTTTTTAGCTCTTCCACCATTTAATTCATTTCCATGTTTTATGTATTTACCTTCAGAAAACTTCACTAATCTGTTAACTGGCTATTGTTTCTTTTCAGCAACAGACCCCTTTGGGAAGGAACTGAATCTCTGTTTATTTTAAGACATTTTTTATTTTGACTATATCAATCATTACAATGACTTCTCTAAAACTTCATTTCTGTTGTTCAAATTTCTAGGTGACTTTTTTTTCTGTTTTCTTCACAGCTCTAGAGATTAAAAAAATCTCTATGATGCCTCTGTTGTTCTGAAATTCAGACATAGTAAGTGATGTTAATTTATCATCAGTTTAAGTTTTGGTTTGCCATCACTACACATTTCCAGAGTTCCCAGAAGGCCAAATAAAATGTATTTTATAATACAACACATAAATGCAGAGATAAAAATATTCTATAAGACTGTCATTCTGTGAACTAGGAAAAACATTAAGACCCTGTGGTTCCAAGCACCAATGATTTGTACCTCAATCCAAGTATTTTTTTAATCACAACATCAGTTTCATAAGGTTACATTTGGAGAGCTATCTAGCCTTCACTCAACATCCTGTAGCTTCATAGCAGTGGGTACTTTTATAACTTACACTGTTTAATATTTCAGCTAACAGAGTCAGCCTTTAGAGGCAGCATTTTGTGCAGAAGTGGATACAGAAACTCTGCTGTGAACAGGGTTTGTGTGCTTAGAAATGGTAGAGAATAAGCCATTGTGCAATCCCCAGGAGACCCCCAGGAAAACCAGAAGTCTGTACCCAGCATGAACTCACATGTACCCATCATGCAACTCCACAGACTGAAGACTGTGGTGGCCTTGAGGGACCTCTCACATGGTTTTGTTGCTTGCAGGAGATACGTGCTGGTCTGTTACATGAGTAATGGAGCTTGGGAGGTCAGCAGACCACACAGCATATGGGATACCAAAAAGGAGATGGACCTGATATGTCTCAAGACCCTTCATTGCAAAAGCCTGAACCTCCAGTTACACCAGGGAGAAACAGGCAGTACCTGTGCATGTTGGGTTAGGAAATGGAGATGACCAGGCTGGTGAAATCTGAGAGGTTGTGAATTTTGACACTAGGAGGACAGATCCTGCTCTGGTCTACAAAGCAGGTCTGAGGTCTCCACACAGGTAAGGGAAAGGAGTTCTACCAAGTGAAGCCCCAAAGCTTCTTAGACCCACAGCAGCACCAGCAGAACAGGGCAAGAGATTGTGGTGGGAGACTCCCTGTTGGAAGGATGGAGGCCTGTCTGCTGATACAACCTGCTGCCAGGGAAAATTTGTTTCTTTCTGAGGTCTTAGAAATTGGGCACCATGGTTAGTCTGACAGGTGTTGTCCAAACCTCAGACTATTATCCCACAACTTTCTTCCATGTGGTCATCAGCAATTTGACCAAGGAGATTAGGATCTCACCAGAAGTTATCACATAGCTCTGGGGGATGAGAATGAAGGGCATGGGACCTAGTTATTTCTCCTTGGTCCTACTGGTGAATGGGAAGAGCTTGGGGAGGAGTGCATGGAGCTTGTAAGCCAAAAAATGTTTGTGCAGTTGATGTCAGCAACAAAGTTTTAATTTTCATGACCATGGGGCCTTCTTTCAAGACTGACAGTTGCTTAGAATTGAAGGGATCCACTTGATCAAGCAGGAAAGAAAAATATCTTTGTAAACATGCTGGCCAGCTTCAAGAAGAGAGCATTAAATTAGGAACAAGAAGGGAGGAGGAAAGTGGCAACAATCTCATGAGAAAGCAGAGAACCAGGCTGACAACCAAAGCATGAGTGTTGATATAATCACAAAGGACTCAGCAATGTACTGCTGCAGTGCTGCCATGGATGAATGCAGGTGGTTTAGGAAGGACAGACTGGGAAGGTGAGGAGAGAGAATTGTCTTTCATGTTACAGAGCAGCAGAATTACAGCAGCAGGACAGCATGGAGTTCTGTGAGTGGCTGGGTGATGAGCCAGTCAACAGTCTATGGTTCGGGATTATGGGGAGACCAAAATTGGCAATACTAGGGTAGGTACCTGCTACAAAATGTTTTGATCAGGAAGAAAAAGTTGGTGAGGCCTTCTTCAGACAACTGGAAGAAGCCTCACACTCTTAGACACCTTTCTTCTTGGTGGAGTTACCCCACTCCAATAATCCTGGAGGGTACAAGTAATCTAGTACTTTTCTGAAATACATTGCCAATAACATCCTGCTGCTTACAATAAAGGAACCAGCAAGGGGACGTGATCTGCTGGACCCGCAGAGAACTGGAAGAAAGCAAAGGTCACTCCTATTTCCAAGAATCGCAAGAAAGTTACCTGGAGAACTACGGGTCAGTCAGCCTTACCCTGAAACCTGAGAGTTCATCTTGTTCTTTCAGAAAGTTTCTTACTTTTGTTGCATTTCAATTTTCACTTCTTTAAAGCTGAGACAATATGCTTTTAAATTCTTCTTTAACCTGTGCTGTTCTAGCTGTTTATTACATATTTTTAAATCATGTTCATAGGCTTGAACAGAAGGCATTGTAGAAGCAAAAAAAAATATAAATTATTCAATGAGTTTAGCATTATCTTAAAATAATAATAATAATAAAAAGCCTGGAAAGTTAAGAGTACGTATAAGCTGTATGATTTCATTTTCTTTCCTTTGGCAGTAAATTCATCTGAATAGTACTTAAGGAATGACAAAGTGATTCTGAGCTAATAGTTTTTTGTTTCTTTCTTTTTTTTTTTAACTGATGTTAACTCTAAGGGAAATACTAGGCACTTCTCAGCTAATAAGATTAGTAAATGTCAAGCAAAAGAAAACTTTAACAACTTCTCAGGAAATTGGGAAAAACTAGAGTACCTATATTAGCTCACTGCATCCACAGGACTGGGTCATTTGCCCTCTGCTACAACTGACTGAAACATTTATATTGACTCACAGGTCAAGTACATATTAAAATAGTGATAAATCAGTCACCATTCTCACCCTCATCCGCAGAAGTACAGGAGCTCTGAAGTAACGACTGCCATTAAGTGACAGCTTAGTAGGCTTGTATCTCACATAACGAGACAGAAGGGTTGGGTAGGTAATGAAAGCATTGTATATTTGGACACCTTGATAAAAAGCCAGTAAGTCAGTTGACACAAATCAAGGTGTGAATCCAAGAATTGTAGGTGGAATAATGTGCAGAGAGTCTATCAAAGCTCATTGCATTTGAAAGTCAAAGAAGGGAATTCCTCTGTTAGTAAATTCGAAACGATCTCTGCTTCTCTTTAGTTTTATTGACTTTTTCCTTGCATGTGTGGACTTTTCCTTACATGTGTGGACTGACTATGTGGACTGACTGCATTTTATACATTGAAGTGCAACGATATTTTTAACTTTATTTACATGTGTGAGAAACAATCTGCAGCCAATAACACAGTCTAAAGAGAGGATCTTAGTGCAGTAAAATTTTTATTCACAATTCCAATGGTGGGCGTCCTGGAAGCAGGAGCGCGCAGCAAAAGTATATCATAACCTAATATTCTCCATTACCTTACACTTAATTCCTAACCTGTTTCCTCATTGGCTGAGTACTACAGCTTAACACACTACTTGACATTTATTACTATACCATCTATGAACAATTTTATTTGATCAACCTTTAATTTCTCCTTTTCCTTTTCTTTTTTCTTTTTTTTTTTTTTCCTTCTTCTCTCATGACTATGATTGCCTGCGATGGCCCATGATTTTTGTTTGTTTGTTTGTTTTTACTGATTTTGAACTGCTTATCTTGTTTTTCTTAGCTGTCCTTATTTTGGAACAGTGGAACCATCCACTCTCCCTTTATCTGCCTAACTTACAGTGGGGACACTGTTATATCCCTGTTATAGTTCCACAATCACTTTTGAATATGCAAAGTTAGTGGAATTTTCCACTGCAAAAATGGAACTTCAATTCTCACACATGAACAGTTAATAGCTAGTAGTATCTAAATACCTTTCAATTGCAGCAGTTTTCTATATTATTTCCTTTAAATTTTCCTTGAGAGAGGGTTCTTTTTTCACATCTGCTTATGGACAATAACAGACTTCACAAGTAGTAGTGTATGGATTTGTGATTCTCCTAAGTCACTCGCTATATTCTGCATTAGAGTTTGCTGTAAAAATCTGAGTATGTTTCTCATAGAATCATAGAAAATCCTGAGTTGGAAGGGACCCATAAGGATCATCAAGTCCAACTCCTGGCACCGCACAGGTCTGCCCAAAAGTTTAGACCATGTGACTAAGTGCACAGTCCAATCACTTCTTAAATTCAGACAGGCTTGGTGCAGTGACTACTTCACTGGGAACCTGTTCCAGTGTGCAACCACCCTTTCGGTCAAGAACCTCTTCCTGATGTCCAGCCTAAACTTCCCCTGCCTCAGCTTAACACCGTTCCCGTGGGTCCTGTCACTGGTGATAACGGAGAATAGGTCACCTGCCTCTTCACTCCCCCTTGCGAGGAAGCTGTAGACTTCGATGAGGTCTCCCCTCAGCCTCCTCTTCTCCAGGCTGAACAGGCCCAGTGACCTCAGCCGGCCCTCACATGTCTTACCCTCTGGGTCCTTCACCATCTTCGTTGCCCTCCTCTGGACATTCTCCAACAGTTTAATGTCCTTTTTGTACTGTGGTGCCCAGAAATGCAAACAGTACTTGAGGTGAGGCCGCACCAGCTCAGAGTAGAGTGGGACAATCACTTCCCTCGACCGACTAGCAATGCTTGATGCTTGATGCATCCCAGGATACGGTTGGCCCTGCTGGCTTCCAGGGCACACTGCGGGCTCATATTCAACTTGCTGTCAACCACAACCCCCAGATCCCTCTCTGCAGGGCTGCTCTCCAGTGTCTCATCGCCCAGTCTGTACGTATAGCCAGGTTTGCCCCGTCCCAGGTGCAGTTGCTTTTGTTATACTTCATGTGGCTGGTGATCACCCAGCTCTTCAATCTGTTCAGATCTCTCTGCAAGGCCTTTCCACCCTCATCCAAGTCCACAACTCCTCCAAGTTTGGTGTCATCGGCAAATTTTCTCAGAACACCTTCTAGTCCTACATCCAAATCATTTATAAAAACATCGAAGAGGACTGGCCCTAAAATGGAGCCTTGAGGGACCCCACTAGTGACCATCCACCAGCCTGATGTGGCCCCATTTACCACAACCCTTTGAGCCCTGCCCGTCAGCCAATTGCTCACTCACTGTATGATGTTTTTGTTTAGCTGTATGCTGGACGTTTTGTCCAGTAGGATCCTATGGGAAACCGTGTCAAAAGCTTTGCTGAAGTCCAAAAAGATCACATCAGCTGGTTTCCCTTGGTCGACTAGATGGGTGATCTTATCATAAAAAGAAATTAAATTTGTTAGGCAGGACCTACCCCTCATGAACCCATGTTGGCTGGGACCAATGACTGCATTGTCCCCCAGGTGCACTTCAATAACTTCAGGGATCATCCTCTCCATAATTTTACCAGCCACTGATGTGAGACTGACAGGCCTGTAATTGCTAGGGTCTTTTTTCTTACCCTTCTTGAAAATTGGCGCAACATTTGCCAGCTTCCAGTCTACTGGGAGCTCTCCAGATTCCAAAGATCATTGAAAAATAATTGAGAGCGGTCCCGCTATGACGTCAGCCAGCTCTTTAAGCACCTTGGGATGAATCCCACCTGGACCCATGGACTTGTATGGATCCAGGTGGAGCAGCAAATCCCGCACACGTTCAGGGTCGGTTGGGAGTTTATCATTCCCACCGTCATAGTCCTCCATCTCAGGGCACCCTGGGTCCCGAAGCCCATCATCAGTGTTGAAGACAGTGGTGAAGAAGGCGTTAAACGTATCTGCTTTGCCTATGTCATTGTCTGTGAGGAGACCCTCCCCATCTATCACAGAATCACAGAATCACAGAATCACAGAATCGTCTAGGTTCGAAGAGACCTCCAAGATCATCTAGTCCAACCTCTGACCTAACACTAACAAGTCCTCCACTGCACCATATCACTAAGCTCAACATCTAAACGTCTTTTAAAGATGTCCAGGGCTGGCGACTCAACCACTTCCCTGGGAAGCCCATTCCAATGCCTAACAACCCTTTCAGTAAAGAAGTTCTTCCTAACATCCAACCTAAACCTCCCCTGGTGCAACTTTAGCCCATTCCCCCTTGTCCTGTCACCAGGCACGTGGGAGAATAGACCAACCCCCACCTCTCTACAGCCTCCTTTAAGGTACCTGTAGAGAGCGATGAGGTCTCCCCTGAGCCTCTTCTTCTCCAGGCTAAACAACCCCAGCTCCCTCAGCCGCTCCTCGTAAGACTTGTTCTCCAGACCCCTTACCAGCCTCGTTGCCCTTCTCTGGACTCTCTCGAGCACCTCCATGTCCTTCCTGTAGCGAGGGGCCCAAAACTGAACACACTACTCGAGGTGCGGCCTCACCAGAGTCAAGTACAGGGGGACAATCACTTCCCTAGACCTGCTGGCCACACTGCTTCTTATACAGGCCAGGATGATGTTGGCCTTCTTGGCCACCTGAGCACACTGCTGCCTCATATTCAGCCAACTATCAACTAGTACGCCCAGGTCCTTCTCTGCCAGGCAGCTTTCCAACCGCTCATCTCCCAGCCTGTAGCGCTGCTTGGGGTTGTTACGCCCCAGATGCAGGACCCGGCACTTGGCCTTGTTGAATTTCATCCAGTTGACCTCAGCCCATCGGTCCAGCCTATCCAGATCCTCCTGCAGAGCCTTCCTTCCCTCGAGCAGATCGACACACGCACCTAACTTGGTGTCATCTGCAAACTTACTGAGGGTGCACTCGATCCCCTCATCCAGGTCATCGATAAAAATATTGAAGAGGACTGGCCCCAGCACTGAGCCCTGGGGGACTCCACTAGTAACCGGCCTCCAACTGGATTTGGCTCCATTCACCACAACTCTTTGGGCCTGGCCATCCAGCCAGTTTTTAACCCAACAAAGCGTACGCTAGTCCAAGCCACGAGCAGCCAGTTTCTTGAGGAGAATGGTGTGGGAAACGGTGTCAAAAGACTTACTGAAGTCAAGGTAGATCACATCCACAGCCTTCCCCTCATCCACCAAGCACATCACTTGGTCATAGAAGGAGATCAGGTTCGTCAAGCAGGACCTACCTTTCATACACCCATGCTGACTGGGCCTGATCACCTGGTTGCCCTGTAAGTGCCGCGTGATGACACTCAAGATAATCTGCTCCATGAGCTTCCCTGGCACTGACGTCAAACTAACAGGCCTGTAGTTCCCCGGGTCTACCCTCCAGCCCTTCTTGTAGATGGGCGTCATGTTTCCTAGCCGCCAGTCGACTGGGACCTCCCCTGATAGCCAGGATTGCCGATAAATGATGGAAAGTGGCTTGGCCAGCTCCTCCGCCAGTTCGCTCAGTACCCTCGGGTGCATCCCATCCGGCCCCATCGACTTGCATACATCCAAGTGCTGTAGTAGGTCGCCAACTGTTTCCTCATGGATAGTGAGGGCCACATCCTGCTCCCCATCCCCTTCCACCAGCTCAAGGTACCAGGTATCCAGAGAATAACCGGTCTTGCCGCTAAAGACTGAGGCAGAGAAGGCATTGAGCACCTCAGCCTTTTCCTCATCTTTTGTAACTAAGTTTCCCCCCGCATCCAGTAAAGGATGGAGATTCTCCTTATTCCTCCTTTTTGTGTTGATGTATTTGTAAAAACATGTTTTTTTATCTTTAACAGCAGTAGCCAGATTGAGCTCCAGATGAGCTTTGGCCTTTCTAATTTAGTCCCTGCACAGCCTTGCAACATCCTTATAGTCCTCCTGAGTGGCCCGCCCTCTTTTCCAAAGGTTATAAACCCTCTTTTTTCTCCTAAGCTCAAGCCACAACTCTCTGTTCAGCCAGGCCGGTCTTCTTCCGCGCCGGCTTGTCTTTGTGCACATGGGGACAGACCACTCCTGAGCCATTAAGATTTCCTTCTTAAGGAGCGCCCAGCCTTCCTGGACTCCTCTGCCCTTCAGAACCACCTCCCAAGGGACCCTGCCAACCAGTGTCCTGAACAGCTCAAAGTCAGCCCTCCGGAAGTCCAATACAGCGGTTTTACTGGTCCCCTTCCTGGCTTCGCCAAGAATAGAGAACTGAACCATTTTGTTGTCACTCTGCCCAAGACAGCTCCCGACCACCACATCTCCCACCAGTCCATCACTGTTTGTGAACAGAAGGTCTAGCGGGGCACCTCCCCTGGTACGCTCTCTAACCAGCTGCGTCAGGAAGCTATCTTCCACGCTCTCCAGAAACCCCCTAGACTGCTTTCTCTGGGCTGTGTTGTGCTTCCAGGATATGTCTGGGAATTTGAAGTCCGCTATGAGAACAAGCGCTGACGATTTCACGGCTTCTGCCAGCTGCCTGTAGAACTCCTCATCAGTCTCCTCATCCTGGTTCGGTGGTCTATAACAGACCCCCACCAGGATGCCTCCCTTGTTGGCCTTCCCTCTGATCCTAACCCATGAGACTCAACCTTATCATTCCCAGCCTCAAGTTCCTCAACATCAAAACACTCTCTAATATGGAGAGCCACACCACCACCCCTTCTGTGCAGCCTGTCCCTTCTGAAGAGCCTATAGCCAGACATTGCAGCACTCCAGTCATGAGAGTGGTCCCACCACGTTTCCATGATGGCAACCAAGTCATAGCCTTCCCGCTGCACGATGGCTTCCAGCTCCTCTTGTTTGTTACCCATGCTGCGTGCATTAGTGTAGATGCACTTCAGTCGGGCCATTGCCTTCTCCCCCGGCTTTGCCATTGTTCCCCCTGGCACAGCTCCAACAAGCCTAATTTCAGCCCCATCCCCCTTCTTTCCTAGTTTAAAACCCTCTCAACGAGCCCTGCCAGCTCCTGGGCTAGGATCCGTTTTCCCCATAGAGATAGGGACCCGTCTGCAGCCATCAGGCTGGATGCCGAGTAAAGCACCCCATGGTCAAAAAAACCAAAATTTCTGTGTTGGCACCAGCCTCTGAGCCACGTGTTTATCAGGTGGGCTTTCCGGGTCCTCTCCGTACCCCTCCCTGCCACTGTAGGGATAGACGAAAACACCACCTGTACTCCCGCTCCATCCACTAACCGTCCCAGTCCTCCAAAGTCCCGTTTGATAGCCTTCAGGCTTCTCTCTTCAATATTGTCACTGCCAGCTTGGACTATCAAAAGAGGATAGTAGTCAGAGGGGCGGACCAGGTTGGGAAGCTTCCTGGCAACATCCCTGGCCCTGGCCCCAGGGAGGCAGCAGACTTCCCTATGGTTAGGGTCAGGTCGACAAATAAGGCCCTCTGTTCCCCTGAGAAGGGAGTCGCCTACTACAATCACCCTTCTGTCTTTCTTGGTGGAGGCAGTCTTGAGGTGTGTAGTCGGCTTCCTCGCCCTAGGCATCCTCCTGGGTAGACTTTCTACCTCGTCCTCACCCACTGGTCTCTCAAGCTCCAGGGCCTCAAATCTGTTAAGTAAGGGCACCTGGGAAGGTGGGGCAGGTGGGGGGGGCGTTGCCTGAAAGGTCGAGCAGGGACCTGTCTCCACCCCTCCTCAACTCCTAGGTCGCCTCCCTCTGCCCGACAGTGATAGGGCAGGGGGTCCATCTCCATTCGGGGTGTCTCACCCTGGTACCTCTCCTTCAGGCCCTGCAGGGAGTCACTCCACCAGTCTATCTCCCGCTCACACTCCCTAATAGCCCTCAACCTCTCCACCTCCTCTTTGAGTTCTGTAGCAGACCTATGTTTTCTTTGGTTCTCCTTTTTCTGTTCACATATCTAAAAAACCCTTTTTTATTGTCTCCCACAGACATGGCCAGCTTCAAATCTAGTTGGGCTTTGGCCACACAAATTTTCTCCATACAAACACGAACAGCATCCCTGTGTTCCTTCCTTGTCGTCTGACCCTCCTTCCAGCAGCCATACACTTTCTTTTTTCGCCTAAGCTCCAGTGGAAGTTCCCTGGTCAGCCAGGCCGGCCTTCTGCCCTGCTTGCCTGACTTCCGATATTTTGGATTGCCTGATCTTGTGCTTTTAGGAGGCAGTGCTTAAAGACTGACCAGCACTGATGGACGCCATTGCCTTCAAAAGCAGTTTCCCAGGGGACCTTGCTGACTAGTTCCCTGAGCAGCCTGAAGTCTGCTCTCCCCATATCCAGGGCTGAAGTTTTGGTGGCAGTTTTCCTCCTGTCACCATAAATTTTAAATTCAACCACTTCATGGTCACTATGACCGAGATGGCCGCCAATTGCCACGTCTCCCACAAGACCTTCTCTATTCTCCAGCAACAGATCTAGGAGGGCACCTTTCCTGGTTGGCTCTCTTAGCACCTGCACCAAGAAGTTTTCATCTAGGTGCTTTATGAACCTCCTGGACTTGCTTGTGTCAGCCATGTGGTGATCCCAGTTCACGTCTGGCAAGTTGAAATCCCCCATTAGGACAAGGGGAGTTGATCTTGAGGCATCTCTTAGTTCTGCAAAGAATATTTCATCGGCATTGTCATCCTGGTCAGGTGGTCTGTAATAGACTCCCACAACGACATCCCCTTTATTTGTTCGTCCCTTAATCCCCAGAGGCTCTCAACTTTGCCATCGCCAACTTGAAGTTCCACGCAGTCCAGCCCATGCTTTACATACATCACCACCCCACCACCTCACCTACCCTGCCCGTCCCTCCTGAAGAGCCTGTAACCATCTATTGCAACACACCAGCCACAGGACACGTCCCATCAGGTTTTGCTTATGCCGATGATGTTGTAGCTGTGGGACTGGGCCAAGACTTCTAACTCATCCATTTTATTCCTCATACTGCGTGCGTTTGTGTAGAAGCACTTCAAATGCGCCTCCCTACGCACAGCAACTTGTGGATCTGACCGAAGGACCTCACTAGCACACCGTCCCTCTGATTCTAGCGCACCATCCCTTAGCTCACCACCGGTGTACCTGGTTTTATCCCCTTCCCCCTTCAACTCTAGTTTAAAGCCCTATCTATCAGCCCTGCCAACTCCTGAGCAAAAATCCTCACTCCTCTCTGAGAGAGGTGCATCCCATCTGCTGTCAGCAGGCCCGGTGTTGCGCAGACCTTCCCGTGATTGAAAAACCCGAAAATCTGCCAGTTGCACCACTCCTGAAGCCATGTGTTAATGTGATGAGTCTGTTTGTCAGCATCGATCCCCCCTATCGGAAGGACAGAGGCAAACACAACCTGTGCCCCTGATCCTTTAAGTAGTCACCCCAAAGCCCTAAAGTCCCTTTTGATCGCTCTCGGACTTCTCGTTGCTACCTCGTCATTACCAGCTGGAAGGACCGGTAGCGGGTAGTAGTCGGTGGGCCGTACCAGGTGCTTGACTTTCTTAGCAAAGTCTCTCACCCGAGCCCCAGGGAGGCAACAGACTTCCCTGTGGGTTGGGTCCGGTCGGCATGTTGGGCCCTCTGTCCCTTTCAAAAGGGAGTCCTCCATGACAATAACCCTTCTTTCTTTTTTGACAGGCGATGTACGATGTAGCAATGCGGGGGATAGGTTGCCTTGCCTTAGGCATCCTCTCCAACTGGGACGGTCTTTTGTCTACGTCGTCGTTCTGACTGTTGTGTTCTAGACCCTCATACCTGTTATATAAGGGTAGATGGGAAGGTGAGGTGGGCAGGGACAGGGCTCGCCTACCACCCTGAACAGGAACCTGCCTCCATTCCCCCCCTTGGCCTAGGTCTCTTCCTACTGCCTGGTGGGATGAGGGAACTTTTGTCTTCTGCATAGCAGGAGACATTTGTGCTATGGTAGACTTGTGAGTCTGTCTCAGAGAAGGTAGAGTACACCTCCACCATTCAATTTCCCTCTCTGACTCCCTGACGCTCCTGAGCCTGCACACCTCCTCCCAAAGCTCCACTAGGTGGTTGAGCAGCTCTTCAACCTGGGCACACCTCCCACAGGCATACCCCTCACTGCTGCTGTCAGATACCAACAGAAGTCTTGGGCACACCCTGCATCCCAAGACCGGGATGGCTGTGGGTTTTCCCGAGCCCTCCATCTGAGTAGCCACATCAGCAACTGTGGCTTGAGTGGCCGCAAGTGATGCAGAGGCCATGTTTTTCTGCCTGGTTGATACCATGACCAGATTCCTCGCAGGCAGGTTACGAGTACGGAAGAGAAAGACCGCTGCAAAAGTGCAGCAAGGGGCCCTCCCTGCTCGCCCTGCCTGCGCGAACTGCCACACGAACTGCCGCACCCCACCTTTCTGACATACCACCCACGCCCTGTTTGCTTTGTTTTCTCTCTTGAATACAACTCCTGAAATGGAGAACCATCCCTTTTCTGTCTCACATACTAGACCCTGAGAGTGAACTATCATCTGCTCTTGATGTACTGTTTAAGAGACAGTCTAGCACAAATGTTGTCAGGACAGTGCTATCATTTGAATACTCACAGAAGGGAACAAAATTCCACATGGCATAAGGAAGCTCAGTCCTTGGATTGCTCTTATTCTTGCTAGTGGATCCTGTTGTTTCCCCTATCAGAATGGGGAGTTTCCATCCCCAGGTGTCTGGAATTCATTTCAATTAAGAGTAGCCTCTTAATTAAAGCAGTGAGGATTTAATGGTACCTACATATCAGGTCGAACTGGGTCCAAGGAAAGACCCTGCTGAAAACTTTCCCTGTGTTCTTTTATATACCATAGAACTTTTGTTTTGTCCACTATAGTCAAAACAGTTCTCAACAGATATATGTTATATTCCTTCAGACTGGCAGTTCTTTGTTGCAAGGCAGGATGTTTTCTATTAACTCCCAGGGCAGGCTATCTTCTGGCATCATTCTTGGTGAGCACAGTCCCCAGACCCATCAGCACCACCCAGGACCCCACACACTGTTGCTCAATGCTGCTCAATCACCATTCTGTACCGGGTTCAGGTGATGCAGAGCTCATGCTGTGGCCTAAGGCTTCACTAAATTGACTCTATTAATATTAAATAATCGCTATCCACATTCCCTACGTAACAGCGACTGTTTTCACTTTCATACTGTATGATCTGGCTTGTCTAGAGGAGCCCGACAATTCTGAAAACGCAGGCAAGTGGTACTATAGTGCTTCCTCTAGACAAAGTGACTTCCTCTAGATGAAGTGTTTTTCAAATCCCCATATAGGGGAGAATTTTATGAGTATAAATCAAAAACTCTGATTTTCTTTATTTGCAAGACTTCCCTATGGGAAAAAAAAAAAAAAAGGGCAAGGGCAAGAGGAAAGGGGAAGAGAAGGGAGAGAAGGGGAGGGAAAGAGGGAAAAGGGAAGGCCGAGGAGGAGAAGGGAAGGGAGGGGTTGGAAATGGTGGAGTGGGGCAGGGCAAGGCAAGGCAAGGCAAGGCTCTTCTTAAGTGAAATTTGGTTAGATGAATCTGATTTTCTTCCCCATTTTGAAACACACAGTAATCTTTTTTTATACCAAATTGGCTTTTTCAGTTTTGTACTTGAGAGATTTCATCTTTTTTTTTTTTTTTTTTTTTTTTTTTTTTGTCTAACATGGAGCACACACATGTTCTGGCAAGACATAACTGCAAATACAAACATCTTTTTCCTCTTGTGTGACAAGTGTTCTTAGGATATCAGATAATAAAATGACAACAGACTGTGGAGTAAGTTTGATGGATTTTACTTTAACTACACAAACTGATTGCTGGTGTTATTAAGCCTGAGCAGAATGTGAGCAATCAAAATATAAGTAAAAGGAAATGGAAAAGCCATGCACATGTGGCAGACAAGGCAGAATATGGTTAATGATTAATCTACCCATCTTTCATATTCTTGTTGACCTTTCATATTCTCCATCATAATGTCAAACATCTTCTTCATTGGACAGCACCCTTAGACCAGCCAGTGAGAGTTATCCTGAGTTGATGTTGAGGCACTCCATTTGTGGGATTGAGACTCTGTACTAATTACAGGATGACAGGAGAAACATCTTTTACACAAAGGCCTGAAAACAAAACTAAGTACGTTTAGGGTATTTGGTGATCCATAAATCTGATAGTCTTTTGATGTCTGTGAGGCGGACATTTTTTAGGCTATCACATGAATGGTCGCAGGTTCCTTTGTATAATGTGCTTATGCAAGCCCACTATGCAAACATTTCCACTGACCCATGCTATACCTGAGGTAAGGAACATCTCTCCATACATGTGATAGTAATTAGCATAAAGAAAATCTAGAGATCTGACTCAGAAAAAGAACAAAACCAATTACAGAGCAGATCCTCCTGTAAACTATACTAAGGCACACAGAAAATAAAGAGGTGATTGGTGATTTATCACTGATAAAAACGGTATCAGACTACATCAAAAATACCCATCATTTTTTATTGGGTAACATAGAGTAGGAGAAATGAAAATATCCAAGAATATGTTGTGTTAGAAAAAAAGTAGTCCTTCTGGAAGTAAAAACTAGTTTTACTGGAGCACATTTTCAGAAGTTTGACTACATTTTATGTAAATTTATAGAAAAAAAATCAGTTAATCTCCATCATAAATTACAGAGATTAGATATTAAAATTACAAGAGTTCCTAGAGGTTGCTTTTCTCTTACATTTTGAAATGCTTTATTACAGACATGAGACTAAAAAAAAATAAATACTAAAACATTTTGTATTTGCCACGTTTATCATTAAAGCATAGAAATACGTAAGTAAAAGAAATAAATATTCTCTGTGATGGTCTCTGTGTCACGGTCTAGTGTGATACTTTACGCTTAGACAGATGAAATGGTCAGCTTCATTCTGACAGATAAACCTGGAAACAGAGCTTAACTTTCATTAGTAAAAACATATTTCTTGCTTAGAACTCTGTGCTAACACACCCTTAAACTTGGGGTTTGCTAATTCATAATATCCTAAAATAATCTCTTTATATAAGCTATGTTATTGTATGTGTTAGCATAGAGAACTTGAATTGTTCATAACAAAAAGCCCACCAAAATTACTTTGAGTAAATGATATCAAATGTTTATTATATGTTTATTAAATGCTTATAATAAACATTATAAATATTTATTATAAACACTTTATTTATGGGATTAATATGAAGAAACAGACATGAGGAAAAAAAAAAAGTCTCATTGATTTCTATTACTCTTTACCTTAAACTGAAATTTATTTCTCATTGAAAAGGGAAGAAAATGCATTGTGTAATTGGAAGGAAATAAAGTATTACTTTGACTAGATCACTGACAACACAAGACACTTTTCTTATGAGAATCTGAAGGGACATCTTAAGTTGTTACTGCTACAATAGATCCTTATAAACTAGCATGCCAACAGATTCTGAACCATGCAGCCCCCATAGAAACTGTTGATGTATGGGCTGAACTGGGAGACAATGAGGTGGACTGAAAACTGGCTGAATAGCCAGGTTGAAAGGTTAGGGGTAAGTGGCACAAACTCTAGCTGGAGGTCAGAAAATAACAATATACCTCAAATGTGAATACTGGTTCCAGTCCTGTATAAAATCTTTATTAAATATCTGTGTGATGGGGCAACTTTGCAGATGATACAAAACCGAGAGGAGTGGCAAAGTTGTCAGAGGGTTAAGCAGAAGTCCAGAGGTACCTGAACAGGGTGAAGAAATAGGAGCACAGACACTTCATGAAGTTCAGCAAGGAGAATTGCAAAGTACTGCATCTGGGAGGAAAAACACCAAGCACCACTATGTGCTGGGGGCCACCCAACTGAAAAGCAGCTTTGCAGGAAAGGTCCTGGGGGTCCTTCTGGACACCAGTTTGAACATGAGCCATCAATATGAATCCTGTAGAAAAGAAGGCTAATGATACTCTTTTCTATACTAGGCAGAGCAATGCCAGCAGGTCAAGGGAGGTGACCCTTCACTCGTTTCAGCACTGATGAGGTCGCATCTCGAGTACCATGTCCAGTCCTAGGCCCCCTCATACAAAAGAGATATGGACTTACTGGAAAGAATCCAATGTAGGACTATGAAGATGATCAGTGATGATGAAGATGATGATTTCCTTCTGTGAGGAGGACTAAAAGACTGAAAGAGCTAGCACTGTACATCCTACAGAAAAGAAGGCTCCAGGAGTATCTAACCAAAGTACATAAATATAGATGGTAGATAAAAGAATAATGGTAGATAAAAGAATATGTATATGGTGGATAAGGTAATACATATATGGTGGAAAAGGGAAGAGCAAGGCTTTTGATACCATCCTACACAACATTCTTGTCTCTAAAATGGAGAGACATGGATTTAACAGGTAGACTACTCTGTAGGAGTAAGGAATTCCCTAAGGAATTGGCTGGATGGACACAGTCAGAAAGTTGCAGCCAATAGCTCAGTAGAGACCAGTGATGAGTGGAACCCCTCAGGGGTTGCTGTTAGGGACCAGTGCTATTTCACGTCTTCATCAGATACATGCTTCAAGTTGCACCAGGGGAGGTTCAGGTTGGAAATTAGGAGACATTTCTTCTCAGAAAGGGTAGTTACGCATTGGAATGGGTTGCCCAGTTTGGTGGTGGAGTCACCATCCCTGGGAGTGTTTAAGAAAAGGTTGGTCCTGGTGCTTAGGGACATGGTTTAGTAAGTGATACTGGTGGCAGGGGGATGGTTGGACGAGATGATCTTGGAGGTCTTTTCCAACCTTAATGATCCTACGATTCTGTGATTATCACCCAATCAGCAAAATTTCATTATTACACAGAACAAATCAAGAACCTTCAAAACACATCTTGCCTCTAGTATATTATTAAGAATATGAGACATGTTCTTAACATTATAACTTTTAGTCTAAAGATCGTTGTACTGCAAAGAACTTTAGTGAAAACATGACTAGCAAATTCAATGGCAAAATTCCCTTTAACTTCAATGGAGGTAAAACTACCCTCTGTTGCACAACAGTGAACAATCTTGAATGCCAGTAGCTGAAGTCTCTTTGAACAGTAAAAGAACTTACCTTATAGTGTTTTTTTTCAGTATAGTCCCAAATATTTCAATGCCATCTTAAATTCTTTTTTTTTTTAATTACTTAAAAATAAAATAAAAAATACATAATAATATTAAATAAATAATTTAATAAAATAAAACAAACAAACAACAACAACAACAACAACAAAACAGAACTACAGTGCTCTAGTTTCCTGGACTTCAAGAGGCAATAAGACAGCTGTAGCCAGCTACAATGTTTTCATGCTTTTAAGTATACTACCTCTGAAATCCTCACCATGCTTGGATGATCAAAAACATAGCCAACCTGGACAAAGTCATGAATTTGTAAGAAAACAGGAAGCAAATTACATATGTGAATATATATATATATTTTTTCCTTAGTATAATACACAAGCTCTTTTGAAGACAATTAAAACTAATTCTTAAAGACATACTTTCTCATCTGTTTATTTGTAACACTTTCAAACACAAGATATCTGAAATGTCAGGTTTATACAATTTCTAATTTGAACTGCACAGAAAACATCTAGGAAGAATGTTGTGGATGGATTTGCTCAATCTTATGTTATTTCTTCAGACTATAAGGTGATTTACTTTTTGCAGTTACAATTAAAATCTGACAATGTCAGAAGTGAGGAATGCAGAAACACTTTGGCAGAATCATTAGATGCAAGTATTTTGTGAATGCTTATGTACCTAATCAAATATGCATTGAATTCACCAAAGACCAATTCACCAAAGTGAACTCAACAAAATACCACTTGTTTCAATGCATATTGGATCAAGTGTTTAGTTAAAATCTTTTTTTATTATTATTATTTTTCTTGGATAATATGCTAGTTATTGATGCGTGGTATTTTGTCATAAAAATATGAATGAAGTAAAGACTAAAAAATATGTCTACATTCCTTTACTTTACTTACAGACAACACATTATGAATTTTAAAGATATCTGTATTTTAAAAGAAACAAGTGCTGCAGAATTTAGTTCTTGATGAGTATATTCCCAATTATACATTTCTGTGATCCATTAGAAGCTCAGTTCTAATTAAGGTATATAAAACTGGACGTATTCCTTATATTATTTCTAAGTCCTTGATACCTATCACAAATGTATAGGTAAATGTTTTAAAAAAATTGTGTCTGTATTTGCAGGGTAAAAGCAGAGCACTATATAATACTTATATAAAACTTCAGAATTATAAGGTTCAATTTCTCCATTTCTTTCCTTTTAATATATTTTATTTCATTCCCAGCAAAGAATATATTCTTATATTCTTCGATTACATCTCTTCTTCCTTTTCTTCCTTTTTTTTTTTTTTTTTTTGATTAATCCTTCTGTTGGAGTAGAAGGCCTTGAGTTCAGAAGTTATAAAATTGTAGGATGGGAAAAATATTGATTAATGCTTGACAGTCTCTTAATTCTCACCTCTTTTTCCAAAGATGTTTCAAAAGTGTTCTTTACACTGTTACATATATGAGAAAGACCACATTCTAGTACATAGCTCGCAATGAAATATTATTGCTATTTCTAAAGTATTAGAAGGTCCTTTATTCTACAAAACTCAAGATATTCCCACTATCCAAGTTTTTAAATAGAGTCCCTTATGCTCTGCTTGCTAAAAAGCATGGTGGATTTTTATTTTAATTATGTCTTGAGAAGTTGTTATTTAGTGGTAATACTTATTAAAAATATTGTACCACGTAACCACACAGTAACCAATGCCATTGTTAAAGCTGATCTTTTTTCTTCTGAACTCTTCAAGAATGACTATATGCAACATTTGTGTAAAATCTCAAACTGAAGAATTTCAGTCTTTAAAAACATTAATCTACCAGATATTTCAAAATAGTAAGATGAACAGATTGCACATCTTTTCAAGTAATTGTCCATGCTTTTCAGGAAATTTATTGCAAAATAATATCTTGTGATGTACACCAGAAACAAGATGCACTCTTCTGAAGGAAACAAATCTGTGATATTTCTAACTTGATTTTTGATGACGCAAGAGAATGAGCCAGAGAAAGTAAGTTTTACAGAAGATCTCAGGTGTTCATTAGCATTGAATGTTTTGTAATTTTTCTTTTATTGTAAAAAAATTAAAAAATAAAAATAATCCTGAAATTCATGACAGAAAGTTACTCTGTTACAGAAAACTTTACATCCCTTGCATTAGAATCACCTCCATTATGAATTATTTATGAAACTAATTAAGATAAAGTCTCCATGTAAACAGCTATCAAGGAAGAAGCATTTCTTTTTCCTAAAACAAAATAGTGTTTCATGCAAGTGTTGACATAAATAAAGAAAATTAAAATTTTAAATACTTATTACTGACAGATACAAGTATCAGAATGCAGTACTCGCACAATCATCATGTCATCTTTGGAAGTGTTTCTCAGGATGATGGTGAATTTTAGCACTGTGGGTGAAACATGCATCAGCTAAGAAAGGTGATGCATACTATTGGTGGTGTCATAATCTGAGCTCTGAGTCTGTTTTTCAGCTGTATGCACAGGTTGCCTAAGTTTAAGAAATCTGTGTTTAAATAGCTTAAAGATTTTGCATCCTGGACTCATTGCTGCTGTTTATCTATGCTGTCATTTCTTCCCTTTTCACTTAAACATCATAAATCATGTGTATTAATGCAAGAAACAAACAAACCAACCAACAAAAACTTTATTGATGGAATGGAAGCTATTTTTATGGAATAAGCTCTTCAGCCCTTCCGAGTTTCATATAGCTCTCTCAGGTGAAGTTTCAGGAATACTAGAATGAGGAATAAAAATAGAAGAACCATAAATAAACAGCTGGATATGTTTTGTGCTCATTGTTAATTTCTGATGTTGCTTTGATGTACCTGTTTCTGCTTTATCAATATGTGCCTAAACAGTGTAAGTCACAATTTAAAACAAAAATCAAACCAAACCAAATTACCACCACCACCGCCACTACCACCACGACCACCACCAAAAACAAAAAGATAGAGTGAGAGAGGTTGTAGAACTCATAGTCATCCTGAAAAGACACTTTCAAATTCTGGTAGATTTTCTTTCTCCAGATGAGATATACAAGTCGATCATCACTCAGTTTAACAAATCTAGGTCTTCTGCCCCAAAAACAAACAAATATACAATTAAACTTTAAATTATTGGTTTCCTCACTTTCAGGTAAATAAAAGTTCATATTACTCAGAATTCATTAGCTTTTTTTCAAGGAAGAATCACAAACACCAAGTCCAATGCTGTTTCATATATAAAGATATAAAGCAACTTTTCTTTCTCTGAACAAAGTCACTCCCGATAGTATCTTTCTAAAGAAAGTCAATGCAATTGTGCTTTTGTTTCAGAAAGCAAGCAGGTTGTCCCCTGCTCATATTTTGTAGATATTTTTTCTTACTTAGATTTCAATTTTATATATTTTATTTATTTATTTTTTAACATACACATTTAACATCAAAATATCCTATACTACTGCATGTGGCTCTTATAACTCGATTGCAGCACCCAGCATTTAGCTTTGCTGAATATCGTGTCATTCAATGTGGCCCATCAATCCAGCAAAGGCTTCCCATCTTCAAACAGATCAACAATAATGCCTAACTTGGTGTAGTCCACAAACTTATTGAGCATGCACTCAATCCTCCCACCAATATCATTGATTAAAATGTTAAATAAAACTGGCCCCAGTACTGAGCCCTGGGGAACACTGCTCGTGACTACCAACCAACCAGATTTAACCCCATCGAAATGGACCCTTTGGGCCCGGCCATCCAACTTTACCCAGTGGACCGTACATCCATCCAAGCCATGAGCAGCAAGTTTCTCCAGGAGAATGCTGTGGGAAACAGTATCAGATGTCTTGTTAATGTCCAAGTGAAAAACATCCCCAGCCCTTCCCTCATCCACTAAACAGGTCATCTGATCATAAAATAAGATGAAGTTAGGCATCTATCATGCATCTGTAATAGGCGATAACTAGTCTTACAAGGCACTGTACATTTTTCCTAGTTAATTTCTTTTTAAATATACTGAGCTATATAACTCCACTTATGGGATACCACCAGTACTGTACTGTTTAATAAAGTGAAGAAAATTAAGGTAGATAGAAATAGAGAAATGTTTTTCTTTTTCTCTTTTTCTTTTTCTTTTTCTTTTTCTTTTTCTTTTTCTTTTTCTTTTTCTTTTTCTTTTTCTTTTTCTTTTTCTTTTTCTTTTTCTTTTTCTTTTTCTTTTTCTTTTTCTTTTTCTTTTTCTTTTTCTTTTTCTTTTTCTTTTTCTTTTTCTTTTTCTTTTTCTTTTTCTTTTTCTTTTTCTTTTTCTTTTTCTTTTTCTTTTTCTTTTTCTTTTTCTTTTTCTTTCTTTTTCTTTTTCTTTTTCTTTTTCTTTTTCTTTTTCTTTTTCTTTTTCTTTTTCTTTTTCTTTTTCTTTTTCTTTTTCTTTTTCTTTTTCTTTCTTTTTCTTTTTCTTTTTCTTTTTCTTTTTCTTTTTCTCTTTCTTTTTCTTTCTTTTTCTCTTTCTTTTTCTTTTTCTCTTTCTTTTTCTCTTTCTCTTTCTCTTTCTCTTTCTCTTTCTCTTTCTCTTTCTCTTTCTCTTTCTCTTTCTCTTTCTCTTTCTCTTTCTCTTTCTCTTTCTCTTTCTCTTTCTCTTTCTCTTTCTCTTTCTCTTTCTCTTTCTCTTTCTCTTTTTCTTTTTCTTTTTCTTTTTCTTTTTCTTTTTCTTTTTCTTTTTCTTTTTCTTTTTCTTTTTCTTTTTCTTTTTCTTTTTCTTTTTCTTTTTCTTTTTCTTTTTCTTTTTCTTTTTCTTTTTCTTTTTCTTTTTCTTTTTCTTTTTCTTTTTCTTTTTCTTTTTCTTTTTCTTTTTCTTTTTCTTTTTCTTTTTCTTTTTCTTTTTTTTTCTTTTTCTTTTTCTTTTTCTTTTTCTTTTTCTTTTTCTTTTTCTTTTTCTTTTTCTTTTTCTTTTTTCCAAAAACGCACATTTTTTTTAGATTTGCATACATATATTCAACTTACTTTTACACTGTGAAAGTAAGGCCACTTTTCTCTTTTTGTTCCTTTTAATTCTCTATTCTTTGTGATAATTTCAGTACATCAGCTATTACTTCAGCCGTGTCCAGTACCTATCTACATGTGTACTACATGCCTGTTTTGTGAAAAATAAAACCATCACTGAAAATAAGGTCTACTTACTGTTGTAAAGCAAAATACTGTTACATTCTGAAGTTATACTAAGTATTGCATTCCAGTAGCATAGGGGAAGTGCAGAGGAAATTACCATCTGTTTTTAATAGGAGGACAATATCTATCAGTAGCAACCAGTTCAGTCTAACTTGACTACCACCTGTCATTTTTAATTCAAATCTGATGTAATCAGAATGTAAAAGTTGGTCTGATTAGGATCCTAATTCTAGATGATAAACTGGTAAACAGGACTTTTTATTTATTTTTTTTTTAGAGGCCTATATCATATCATATAGCTTCAGCATAATTTATTGTTTAAGGAGTATTTAACTGTAAGCTTTTCCTCTAGGCTTCTCAATTTTCCTATTGCAGACTTTCTAAAGGACTTATTTAAAAGCTCATCTTTATAAATTTGCTTTGACCTTATTTCAGAAGAAGTTACAAATGCAACCAGCAACATCATACCTTCCTTACAGTAGCATGTGTGACTCAGTTATATTTATTTGCTTTATTAAAAAAAAAATCAAATTAAATGCAACTGCAATTATATCAAACTGTTCAAATTAAAAACAAACAAACAAAAAAATATTTTGTACTTGTTTTTGCACAGATTTGATGTCAGCAACATCTAAGACACTGGAAAGATTCCCAAATTCATTTAAAAAAACTTTAGATATAATCTCTTTGTCCTTTGTTCTAGGTTCATTGGGTGATGAAGAAAGAGAGTAACATAAGCAGTGAAGGTCTTTTAATGTTTTTATTTTATTTATTTTATTTTATTTTATTTTATTTTATTTATTTTATTTTATTTTATTTTATTTTATTTTATTTTATTTTATTTATTTTATTTTATTTTATTTTATTTTATTTTATTTTATTTTATTTTATTTTATTTTATTTTATTTTATTTTATTTTATTGTTTTAGTTTATCTTAGTTTATCTTAGTTTAACTAGTTTACATTAGATTATTTTGGTTTTCATTTAAATGCAATGTACAGCTAAATATTTATATCATTACACTGGCACATAAATGGGTAGTTTAATGCAGTGATAAGATAGTAATCTTAAAATAGTTTATACTTATTTTTTCTCTTAACTAAATTCTGTTCAGATGTCAGTCCCACACATCTGTTCCTGGTATTCTGGATACTTCAAGCTCAGAAGTATCTTGCCAGAATAAATTTTGTTACTGGCTGGTGTATACCTATGTTTTCATATCAAATCCATAATCTTTAATGTCTTCTCTGCCTCCCTAGTGTTCATGCTCCTGATGAATCTATATGGAGATGTTGTATTTCCTTGTGGTTCTCCTTTAATGTCCTATATTAAAAAAGTTGGACAATATCATCTTCTAAGATAGCCATTAGCTCTTCTGAACTTCTTAATAACTCTTTTCAAGGCATGCCTCTCTTTTGGACAAATGTAACATCTTTTTGATACAGTTGGCCATAATTATCCACTGTAGACAAATAAAGGCGTGAAATTTAGTAAGACATGGTCAATGAATGTTTATCATTAAAAAAAAATATATAATAAAAAAAATACTTGTTCAGATCTTCTCTGCTTTGCCATAATTTTAGAAAAAGAAAATAAAAAAGAAAGGGAAAGGGAAAGGGAAAGGGAAAGGGAAAGGGAAAGGGAAAGGGAAAGGGAAAGGGAAAGGGAAAGGGAAAGGGAAAGGGAAAGGGAAAGGGAAAGGGAAAGGGAAAGGGAAAGGGAAAGGGAAAGGGAAAGGGAAAGGGAAAGGGAAAGGGAAAGGGAAAGGGAAAGGGAAACAACACAAAAACAGAGGGCACCAGTGAGAATTTTCTGGTAGTGAACTTTGCTCCAAACACTGAGAAGGAAAATAGGGTCTGCTCAGAGCTCTAACTCACTTTCATAAGAAAACCAAACATCTTTCTTATCACTGATTACACTTTGTTATTTCATTTTTTAAGGGATTCCTGCGTTTTTTTACTACCTGAAATGATTGATTTTTATTATTATTATTATTACTCTAGCTCTTTTATTTATTCTAAACAGGTTTTCAAATTTGTCTTGATACTTAAAACACTTGAACACATAAGCTTGCTTTTTTCAGCTTTCCACCTGTGGTTTACTGGCTGATCTGACTAAGCATGAAACATGGTTCTCTGCAAAATAAATAAATAAATAGTCTGTCTCAGGCTAAATCAAGATTAAAATAAGTGCTGGAGAGAAAAAAGAAGGAGGGAAGAATCCTGAGTTGTTCAGAAGAGTTTTTTCACTCATGATAATCTTATATGTTTTCATCACAGGAAAATAAATATATAAATAAATAAATAAAAAATAAATGTGACATTTGTCTCTCTACTTAATATTTCTTTCAATTTGTAATTTCTTACATGTACCAATACATAGATAATAATTTTATCTTCCTACAGTGGTTGGTATAAGACCAAGGATGTTGCACAACTGAGCTACAAATCTTTTAAGTGTCACTGATCTCTCTGTAAACAACTTCTTCACTATAGATCACCCTACCTTTCTGTCAAGAAGTGTACTATTGACCTTAGTCTTTCAATAGTTTATTTATTTTTTAAATATTTTAAAACTTAATAACATTGTTTTTGGAACCCTGTCATTGTTCTGTTACACAGGACTTAGTGGGGATCTTTATACAGGACGCTATCTTAAAAAAAATGATCTCATTCTTTGTTTGGTGGCAATTTCTCCTAAATTGTTTCTAACAGTGTTGTATTATGATCCAGATTTGTCACTAAATGGTGATCTACCTAATGTGTGTACAATGTTTCACCAATAACTAATTTTACAAAACTCACTGCAATACTGACTACCACTGGCTATGGATATCTAAAGTTAAAAAGAAAAAAAATAAAAATGAACTGACATTTCAAAGTTAAAAAAAAATATATCCTTTCAACTGTAAACAGAAATAACTATAAATCCTACAATTAGAATTTGAAACAGAAATAGAATTGCACAGTAAAGAAAGTTTGTACGAGATTAGTAAAGTCTTCAGAGTTTTACATGACTTATTTGCCCAGATATTCAGACCCCTTTTTAGCCTTCTGAAAAGGGTTTTTTAAAGAATCTATAATGCATTTCAGGAAAAAAAAAAAAAAAAAAAGTCATATAAATACATAAAATCCCAAACACTCAGTAAAATAAAGATGTTATGTTATACACTCTGTAAAATAAAGATGTTATTAGGTGAGGAAAAATAACATTGAGTCTAAACAATAATTAGAATAGAAGTGACAAGATTAAGTTTTAAAGATGAGAAAATTAGCACAGATTCCATCAATAATATGAAATTCTAATTCTACAAACTTGCTCCTTTTCTTGAGTTTTTGATGATTTTTTCTGACATTGTTACACCTCAAGTTAAATTGAGTCAGTGAGAGGATACAAAGGAAGAGGGTTTTTATTGGTCTCCTGCAGATGTGTTAATAGGAAAGATGGCAATATTCAACTATTTTATTTAAATGTAAATATGAAGTGGTTTTCTGCAGAATTCTGAACCTTCTGCACACTATTTTTGCAGGCCACTGTCTTACAGAAAATAAAATTACAATAATTTGTTGCAAACTACAGTCCAAAAATTGGATTTGAAGATGTTGTTAAATATAAGCTGTTGATTCACAATAAAATTAAGAAAATAGAAAAAATTGTTTACATTTACAGTTACAAGATTACATGTTTTGTGCTTTTGCTTTTTGTTACTTTGCTGTGTAGAGACTCTATCCAGTCCTTTAATAACACCTGAAGTAATCTATAGGCAATAATAATAATAATAACAATTATTATTTTTATTCTAAATCCCCCCTAAAATGTGTTAAACCAAGCATTTCAGTTGCTAGTTTTCTGATCTGAAAATAAATATTACAAATAAAAAGAGTTAAATAAATACTTTTAGCCTCTAGAAAACTGAAATCCCAGGAAAATATGATAAAGTTGTCAAACTAAGTTTGAGGTTTTAAAGATGAAATTAGATATGGGTGTCCTGATATTTGTTAGAGTCCAATGACATGCAAATGGAGAGAAGATTTAAATACTAATTTGTATATGCATATTATGTTCTGTCCAAGACTTGTGCTTGCTTTACAACTTTTCCTCATTCCTCATTAGGAATTCTTTATGACTTCATTAGGAAGTAGCTAAAGATGGGAGAATAAGCTTTTTATGGCAACAGTATTTTATGTGCTAAATAGGCCGGGAAATTTAAGTGGGTAACCAAATTTAATCCTTCTGAAAATCTCTTTAAATTGTTTGCAGTTTGTAGTAAATTATATTTCACCTCCACACATATTTTATTAAAATTTTTATTTTACATTTTCTCTTTCCTGACCATATATTCCGAGATAGGAATAAAACTGCAGGCATGTAGTGAGTTAGAAGTATGTTTAGGCTAAAACTTTTATGTATTTTTTTTCCATTTATTAGTTCAACTGCAAATCTGGTTTCACATTATCCTATTTCCCTTTTCCATTGTTACAAATATATATATATATACCTCACTTTGTATGTCCTGGTGTTACCAGGAATTTTTAAATAAATTATTAAGACTTTACAGATTGAGACTATATATAGAAAAAATATAGAAAAAAAAAAAGTATTTCATTCATTGTGTTGATATAAGGGAAACTGTTTAGTTAACGCAATTTTCCTTGCTATCAAAGTGGTTGGCTTGTTTTCAGTGAAGTATTTGCTAAACAAATTCTTCCTCTCTGCTTCCTTCTGAGAAAATCCTTTTCTTTCTCTATTTTAACAGGAGTTGGAATTCACAAAGTTGAGGTAGGAAACTGATTTTATTGATTAAAGTAGCATACTCAGGGTCAAGCATATTCAAGCTTGTTACTGTGATTCTTCTTATGATTTGTATCTGGTAGTCACTCCCTACGGTGGATACAGTGAAAGTTTAGTCTGTTTTTTCTCAGCCGGTTTGATGGATAAAATGTTAACGTAAAATCAACAGTGTTTCTTAGTTTACAAATAATTCTGAAGCATAATATCATGTTACAGGGTGTATCTTTCAAGGCTGAATTTGCCTGTATGTTGTACTTGAGTATGATCTGGGTCCAAATAAAACAAAGATTTTAAGGAAATGTAACTTCACTAGGCAGTGGAACACAGTCATTTCTCCTTGCAGACCTCTACAATTTTCTTTAAGCCAAAGCAGAGAGAAGAAGGTACTGTATACTGATGGTAGTATTGAACCTGTCTTATCCAGGTGGATTTGCAACAAAACAAGGTGTATAAGGTTACGCAAATTATAATTAGCATTTTGTGTTGTACTTATACCTCATTTTCACTCATTAACTGTTATATTATAGTGCTGAGAATCTCAATTGTTTCAGTGATGTTTTCTGGAGAAAAAATAATAGCTTTTTTAACATATCTTTTCAAAAGTTATTTTTTAACTTCAATATTATGACAATAATTTTGGAGTGCTCTATTTTATTACAGTAATCTTACTCTATCAATAATTACTCATTTAATATAAGGGTAGAAAATATTCACAATATTTAACTTTAGCTGTAGAGCTTCATGTTGTCAGGATGTGTTTATGTCTTTGTAGGATAATACAATCTAAATTACCTTCTGCAATAGTCATAAGAAATAGGAAGAAAATTTCTATATGACTGCATATCTGAAAAACTTCCATTTCGGCTAAGTAGTACAGAATTTTTCAGGTTCCTAAATACATTCCCAAGTGAATCGTTGTTGCTCCCCTCTCTTACTGGAAATTCAAAGTACAAACAGGAAGCAAGAAGCAGTGCAGAAACTGGGATTTAACAGACAACAAGTCCTTTGCTCCTGGGCATAGGATGGTAGTGGTGATCTAACATTGGTCTGAAGCTGATCGACTATATCCACTTCAGGTTTCGTGTCATTTCCATGGTATTAGTGATTTAAATGCAGGACTAATGGGAATTAAAGTGAACAGAGTTCAAGGTGATCGTATGGCTGGTAATCAGCCCTGAGAAATGAAGGACGCAGGCAGAACTGTCTCACAGCAGATAAATACCAGCTTGTGATATACTGTGCCTTACCACAAGATGGAGAGTTAAAGATTCAGCAAACCAGATCATAGAATAATAGAATGGTTTGGGTTGGAAGGAACTTCGATGATCATCTACTTCCAAACCCCCTGCCATGGGCAGGGACACCTTGCACTAGACCATGTTTCTCAAAGCTTCATCCAGTCTGACCTTGCGCACTTCCAGGGGTGGGGCACCTGGAACTTCTCTAGGCACATCTTCTTCCCATTTGAATAGCACAGTGGACCAAAGAATCTTTAAATTCTCCAGATGAAATAAAATTATTTCTCAGATACTGTTTATCTGTACATTGGTCCCCTCTTGACTTTATGTAAGTATCAGATAATCACATCAGAGATCTTTTTGTGTAAAAATAGAAATTCTAACAGAAATCAAGCTGCATCTTAGTGTAGGTATTCCAAAATAAGAAAATTTGTCCCTCATTTTTCCAGGACAATTACAAATTGCCCCTAGTCATTATGAACAACAGTTGTTTATGTTTCTGATAAAAGTAACGGATTTAACTGTTGTTTAAGACCTTCAGGATGGAAGAGGTCTATTTCATACACTACATTGTGAAAATTAATATCCCTATGTTTTATAGGATCAGGCCCTGTATTGGAATAGAAGGTTACACATCCTTTCGAGATGATGGAACATCAGCATAAAAATCATATACATAATTATATATATGTGTATTTATTTTTATGTCATAAATTCCTTACTTTTAACCTTTTGAACATAACAAAAGTCATTAACTGAATCAAACAGACTATGTTTTTTCTTAACCCTGAAGATATTTTTTATGTTATCATTCTAAAAGATGCATTTACAGACAGTCTGGGCAGGTGTGTGATTGAAAAAGGTCAAAGCAAAATACCAGCATACTTAACAAATATATTTTTGCACTCTGTCACAAAAATCCTTTTGGTTGCATAGCAACTGTCTTTTTAATTACTACTTGCAATCTAGATTTTAATAATTTAATTAGCATTTTTCTTCATTAAATTGTTTCATCCAATAAATTTAATGAATTCAATTCTCTGTTTGTTTTTAAATTGTCCTATTTACCTCCTTTCTTTGCCCTTCCAGCATGTTTATCTATGCAGTATAGACTAAAATTCTCATTAATTTCATATCAGAAACCAAAACCAAAATGATTTAGGTTTATCCGAGATGAAAAGATATAACATTTTAGGTAGCCTTTGCACCTGAAGTCGTTGGAGTTCAAGAAAGTATTAGTGAAGTCAGTAGGGCTTCCTAGCTTCCTAATACTGCCACGTTACAACTACAAGGAGAAATTTGCAGGACTGGAACTAAAAATAAGCTTTTCAAAGGCAGAATTCGAAGTGACCCGGGACATTCAGACACTGGCCTTATTTTAGAGATAGTGATTTCAGCGAATTAAAAAAAAATAAAAATAAAATAAAATAAATAAAAAATAAAAATTAAAAAAAAAAAAAGGTTTCCCTCAGACTATTTAATCTTAGGTAACCAGAATTACTGTCCCTCATGAAAAACTTTGATCTAAGGCTCTGTATTAAATTGTTGGAGAAAAGCTGAAGCATAACAAGAACCAAGTAGTGCAGAAGCAGCTATGTGAGAGGGAATCAGATGCTATCAAACTACCTGAAGAACTACAACCACATTTACTATGAAAAGCTACAGCTGCTGGTAAAAACTGCTAGCTGTTATAAGAGAGCAGAAAACAGGAGTAGTAAGCAAGTTTTGCAAACTAAGCTAGTGAAAATACTCAGGGGTAGACTTTCACACCAAATTCTTCAAACTTCTCAAGCCTTCTGGATCTGAAGGAAGATAATAAAGGAGGCACTCCCTGTTAATAGTTTGCAAGTTCAAACTAGTTTGCTCAGCAGTTCTGGAGTCTATATGTTTTATAGTTCTGGAGAGGCAGCAAGAAATTTTCACTCAGCGGGAATATCTATGTGATATCTGTTAGAAATTCTGTCTTCCTTATGTATTATCACCTGTGAAAAACTTTAGTTTTTAAAGTTGTTAACAATTTTTATAAAACTTCATATTTCAATACCTTTTTATGATTTCAAGAAATATGCTTTCCTCTCATATTCCTCAAAATTGTTTGAATAGGAAGTCAAATCTGCATATTATAGGCTTAAATACCTGAGTATCTGAAACAGGACAAAGTATAAATGGTTTATCAAACTGTTCTGATATATTTAGCCTACAAAATATTATTTAGTGAAACTGACAAAAATATTCTATAATGGTTCCTGTTTCCAAAGTAAAGAGTTATTCTTTAATAAATTCTGGGAGGATTAATTTGTATTGTAGTGCTTTCTGCCACTATTTTATATATCTAACATACTTTGTAATTATTTTTTGTGTAAAATCTTTAATTACCACATTCATATCTTCCCTTTCACCCATTCTGTCTTACATGTGCACTTCTTTATTTCTTACCTACAAGGAATTCTCATAAGTGTTGAGATTATCATGCAACAATTTGAGACATTTTACAGGTAGATTGTTAAAACAAAACTAGCAAATAAGACAGCCTTAGTCATGTATGTAAACGCTTTGATAGTTCACCTAAAAACAAAACAAAGCAAAATAAAAAACTCATTAGTTCATTACCTCCCTCATTATGATGTTTGTCTAAATAGAATTAATAGAGTACCTACCACAGTGTTTTTTTGTTGTTGGTGGTGGTGGTTTTTTTTTTGCACTGATTGCACATGAATTCATGGATGTTAATATTCAGGGTCATTAAAACAAAAATAAAAGAAATTAGATCCTTCCAAATAAGTGATACTTTAACATTTGGGCCCATAAAATAGAATAAACATTATAAAAAATTAAACCTATAAACATCAGAAAGATGGATAAGTTGACACAACATTCTGAATATCTCTGTTTAATAATATTATATTTCATTTCCCACACAAAGAAAACAGCCATTAACCAAAGCAACCATTCGTAAACAGCCATTTTGAACAGATTGCATCCTTGTTGGTGGTATGATAATTGAAATAAGTTTACCCGTCTTTTATGAGGAGATACCAGACATATAAAATACCTATTAATCAACTCACTAGCTTTTGCAAACAACAGTTTCAATATCAAGAGCTATAAAAGAATACATGAAATAAGGGAGAAAATATCTTAGAATTAACAAAATAACAGTATGCTGTATCGCTTATACTGAGGGAGGTAGAAGAGAAGGGGATCTACAGATAATACTTTTGGGGTTTTCTTTATGGCCATTGTTTTCACTATTTTTATGTGTCTGCTTTTGGATCTCTTTAAAGCCTGCTTAGAAGCAACTTTATGGATGATAATCAAAAGAGTTACCTGACCATCAGTCTCTCATACACATATTTGTTTCTCTTCTAATAATCACAATTTTCAGTGACTTGCCCTATGTTTATTCAATGGGCTAGAAAGGCACTACCTGTCCTATAGTAAACTGAATTAATGCAATTATTTCTTCACCACCTTGGATAGATTTTATTATTATTATTATTATCATCATCACCATCATCATAATCATCACCATTATTAAATGCTTTAGGAACTGGGAATTTCGTACTATCAGAAAAGTCGATGAAATAATGATAGAGATGGAACAGTGGTGAATTCCATATTCATCCCTGGAATTTATGTGTTCTGTTTAATTTTGGTTAGGTTCAGATGAGGAGTATAAATCTCAATGGAAATTTTGTTGACAAGATTGCAATAGTCTCAGGTTTTTTATGAGCCACTGCACTGTTTCTATCTACAAGCATTCCTTTTTATGTAGAAACTATACTTAGCTGGTGAAAGAAGTCATAGTACAAGAATGGATGCATCAAGTGCAGTTACTTAGATAACAGTGGCAGCTGCAAGAACTGCAAGGTATCTTGCTGGTCTCAGAAGATGCAGGAAACACTGACCTGCTGTCCTCCGCACATACAGTATTTTTGCATTGCTTGAACCACTAAGAGCAGTTTGGAAAAGGCAGTTCTATACAGAGATCAAATTACCTTTCTTTGTGCAGAAGGCAGAAAACTCATGTGTTTTGCCACAGTGGTGCAGCACAATAGAACTGGTTTTGCAAAGTGAGATAGCTAATACTCAAAGACCCTGTGGATACTGAAAAGGGGCTGCCTTTAGGCTGCCACCAGTCTAAATCTTACATCAGGTGCATTCCTAGAGCATATCTTCATTTTTTTTTTCTACCTGAAATGACCCTAATTCCACCACTCCCCTAATGTCACACGTAAAAGCATTACTATAAAGCATCAAACAAATTTAGAGGTAGCTGAGAACTTACCAGGAATTACTTCTTATTGCTTTTATTAAAAACCAATAAATTAATAACATATAATCTCTGGCATACAAAGATGTGAATACATCTGCTTACACGTCAAATCCTGATGTTACTTAGAAAAAAATATTTTACACGTAACAGAAAACTTTGGAAAAAGCAGACAGCCATATTGTGGAATATGATTACAAATTCTCATCAGTCTACAGATACATTTGAGTTTTCGTTATTTTCACAATACTGTGTGCAAAAGGCAAACTACCTACGGAGTAGCCTGATACCTTGAATTCAGTGATGAAAGAGAGTGTATATTTGATTAAATACTTCTCTGACAGGTGAGTACTGAAGGGGAAAAATATACCTACATTTAGCTAATTAATGAACCAAATTAAGGCATTGGGATTGGTCAAACACATCGAAGAAACAGGGATCAACTTTTGTTATTCAATGTCAATGAACACTGGGTCTGTAGACTCCTGGCACTGAAAACACAAATCTTTTATCAAGGTACAGCTCTGCCAGTCAGAAACGACATGGAAAGCTAGTAGTCTATCTTCACAGCTCCATCCAGAAAGTGTTTCTGTGTTGTTTTTTTGTTTGTTTGTTTGTTTGTTTTTCTTTCCTCTTAGTTTCTATACTGAAGTTAAACCAAGAGCTGATATAGAGAAAAAAAAATAATAATAATGCTGAATCTCATATAGTCAAGTTACACAGTTACTTGGAGCAAGCAGTGGTTTAGGATCATGTTCAGGAGACAGAACAGATGACATAGACTCTAATAAAGTCAATGTAAAATCAAAACCTGTGTGCTCTCAAAATTCTCATCTATGTTTAGTCTCTAGTTTCTGTTATGACTACTCTCTAGTCCCTTTAGTCATAACACTAAGATCTTTAAAGGGACACTGGCAAATGCTTTTGCATTTTGCATTCAACAGAAGAGAAGAGAAGATTTTCACATCTTATGAATGATAATTTTTCTGCATGTTCTTTGATTTCCAGGATGTATAAATAAAGTTCTAATGTCTAATAGATGTGGAGTATCCACCTTACATTATCAATAATTTAGTGATATTTTTATCAAAAGATATATGCTACTAATTTGGATAATGTATTAGTGAACTGTGTATCTTTAAAGAGCAAGTATTTTTAGAATGTCTATTTTTCACCAAAAATTAAGAAACACGATTGTCCATAATCTAGCTGTCAGTGAGCAACTTTTACCTTGTTTTTTATTTTATTTCATTTTTATTTTTTCCTATTCAGAGTCACCCTGATAGACTTCACAGAAAAACAAAACAAACCAACCAAACAAACAAACAAACAACTCCATATTGTGGTTGCTGGTATGTGTAAGTGCTGCTGAAATCAACAGGAAGAGAAAAATTATTAAATGTAGGAAGTATAGACTTTCTTTTGTCAGAGCAGAATCTTGCTTGTCACTTCTCTTTTATTTCTGCTGAGTCACAGCATGTGTTTGTAATATGCTGCTCTTTAAATCAGTAATGGCTCTTTTTATCACATAAAATTAAGGATTCAGGGGAAGAAACAATTATTTTAATTCTTGGCTTTGGTACATGGAGAACAACATTTCACATTAGAAATCTTTACAATAGTGTAATATTTAAAAGGTAGTAATATTAATCTTATTCATTTTCCCATTCTCCCCAAAATATAAAGCAAAAATTAAAGAAATAATTTCTCTTTTTGATAGAAATTTGTTAAACTATTTCATGATTTCTCTAAACTATGGATGAGAGGTCTCCACATACTCCCTTTGTGCTACGATGCTCTTCTAGACTATGCATACTCTCACTCACTTTTAAATTCTCAACACTTAAAGCCTGATGTCTACTGGTGTATTCCAGCAGATAATAGTCTTTATATAAACATAAAAATAAATCAGCTCAGTGCTTTAGTTAAAAAGATAAAGGGAAATTGTCATACATATCAATTTTATGCAATTCAGATAAATATTGCAAGTTATACGGTTGCATGAAATGTCATAGGTATTGTATGTAGAGATAGAGACTTAAGTAACTTGGAAAAGTTCCAATACCTTGTATATATTTTCTTTGTCATGCTGTTCTTTAGTTTATGGAACAAAACCAGGGGATGAGGATGGCAAAATTGTTGAGTTAGAAGTTACTGATTTTAGACATTTCTGATTATTAATGTTAACAAAAGAAGAGAAGCTGTCCTAAATTTCTACATATATACTCAGCATTACTCCCTTAGTAGATTCACTTGCATGAGTAGTTCAGCATGTATATACATTTTAGGGGGACATAACGTTAATGACTATTCTTGTCAATGCAAGACTATGCATTTTACTGCGGTTTGCCCTACCATTTCCAAATATTCATGTTGTGTAACTACTTTTGGCAGGCTATCAGAGAAGCAGAGCCCAACCCATTGAGCAGCTGAGGCAGTCACTTGTGATACCCTGATCATAGAAAATCCTTCGAGGTGATGTTGTCAAGAGGGAAAATCCATGCTTTCACTTCCATCTAGGGTCCTCAACAGATTCCTCATGTACAATCTGTTTATTTACCTTGCATCCCAGTCCCTTAGCTCCTTCCTGGTAGTTTCAGTATGAATTAGTAGGCAATTAAATACCAGTAGGAATTTACAAGCATAGAAATTTCAGAAGCACATGTTGGCAAAACACATAGAATATAAAAGAAATAATATCTTGGGTAATAGAAGTGAGGAAAAGACTCATTACAAGCATATCAACTATTGTTTGAGTGATATTGAGTAATTTACTAACATCGGCATGCTTTCCCCCTACAATAAAATCATTTCTATTCCCTAAGTGACATTACTTTGGATCACAGATATTTGAGAGCCATAATTTTGGATGGCATGTGCAGCCATTGAAAAATATAATCCTTGCAATGAACTAAATGAAAAACTAACCAGAAAAACAGTACATATTGCAAGCAAAATAGCTGGCTTGAAAGTATATCCTGCGGTTTCAGATGATGTCATAATCTGCTACAGCAAATTTAATAGTATTGTTGCCTGGAAGCTAAACCATTATACTATGTTTAATTTCACTAAGATGTAAATTACATGGTTCACTGTTATATAGTACTGGCTACTGCCACTGCAGATTCTTCTTTGTGCAGCTGTCAGGAATTGTAATGTCTATGGGGATTTTGTTTAGCTGGAAGTCTTAAGCTTTTATAGATCTTTTTTTAAATTATTTTATCCCTCCCTTATTTGCCTTGTCTCCTTCTCGTCTCTGCACTCATCTCTTTTCCAGCATTATTAACAGAATGGCAGGCTGACTCCTTGAAGCATATCAATAAATATTCAGTCCTTGAGGAAGACAAGAGCAATATGACTTGAGTGACTTCTTCCCTGATATCACATTTGGTTTTAGTGAGCCTTTAAGCCAAAAAGAAAATGCTCTTCTTAGAGAAAAATAGCCATTTTGCTTATATTCCATCTTTTATGGTAACTGTCAGCATGAAATTTGAGGAGACATTCTGTATTACCAAGTAGCTTTTACCAGAATTATATGGATATAAACATTTCTCCCAAGTGAGTACATCAACTCTTCTGTTGTTATCCAAATTTTCCAGCTGAATTGCACAGGAAAGTAGCCTAACTGACCATATGTAAAACATAGCAGGTGTACATTTAAAGTAGTGGACCATATTTTCTATCATTAAAATCTAATCCAATAATTCACTGTTAGCATCTAGTGATAATCTTTAATATCAGAGATTTCTTATTACAAGTATTGTGATACATGACAATGATAAAGCTATGGGAAGCTTATTGTTTTTCCTTTCAAATGCCTGCTAGTTTAAAAATATTGTACTCTTACACGTCTGTATATTTTTCTCTTTGCACTTGTCTGTGGGTGGATCTTGTGCCCATCTACACTGCTTTCCAATTACATGCTTCTGACAACAAAATTGATTCTAGACAGTCTTATGCATATATGGGAAATCGGTGGACAATTTAGATTAGCTTTTAACAGCAAGTATTGCTAATAAAGAGGCAATTCACAACAGAGGTGTACTCGAGATGACAGAAAATAAATCAGCAATAACTGGAGCCAGTTCTAAATCACACACAATTAAAAATAATTCTATCTTTCTCTTGAAAATTTTAAAGAAAATGTGAACGTTCAGGTGACCCAGATTTACAGAAATGTGCTAATGTTTGTTGTTGTCAGTTGGCTTTTTTCATGTAGCAAAGTTATTGCCTATATTTTTGTTCTGGTAGTATTTCTTTGTTTATTGTAGTTGTGATCTACTGGCATAAATTCCTACCTTACCAGCACAGATATGGTATATTAGGCATTCAGTGGCTGTGTGAGAGAAGGCGTGCTTCTGCCTTTGTAACTTTCCTGTGATTAATGGATATCTGAAAGCAGAATAAAGGTGCTATAAATAAGAAAAAAAAAAATAAATCTAAAAGCAGCCATAGGATCTCTTTTAATTTGTCTGAATTTGTCTTTGAAATTTTCTGTATGAGAACATGCAATCCTTTAGTGGAGAAGTTTATCCATTTTATTATTATTATTATTATTATTATTATTATTATTATTATTATTATTATTATTTATTATTATTATTTTATTTGTTTTGTCATATATTTGAACAAAGAGAGTTTGGTGCTGTGTTTTGCGTTAAAGAATGTGTTTAGGCTATTTGCTTCTAGAAGCTTTTGGTAATAGAAAAATTAAAGGTCTCATGACCTTGAGTGAGGTTTTACCAACAAAAACTGGTCCATTTCCCTTCCTCTTCCCTTCACTTCACTAACTTGGGAATCTTAATCAGCCTACAGTGAAGAGAGTCCCGTATGCAAATCTGCTCTATTTTTTTCCTTCTTTCTCTGTGAATCTTTGCTTTCTCAAGGTATAGAAAATTGTGTGAAAAGAGTATCATGGAAGGTATTTCATTTTGCACAGAGGCTACAGAAGGGAGGCCAGATCACTTCCAAATGAGATTTGGTATACATACAAAGTCACAAGTGAAGAAAGCAGCAAGGAATCAGAAATTATTTTGGCTGTAAGACTTGTGAGACACAAACTGGAAAAACACAACAACCAAAGTTCTCTCCTTTGTGCTTGGCACATATAACTCAGGTAGGCACTAATATTCTCTACCAGGGCAGGTGGAGAAATGAGCTTCAGGATTCAGCATGGCATTAGGAGTGTCGCATCTATATTCCTCTTGAGAAGGGAGGATTGGAAACTCTTATCTACACAGGGAAAGATAGTCTACATATTTTATTATTTATTTAACCTTGATATTTTTGGGGTGTACAGCCTGAAGAGAAGGTTCTGGGGAAATCTCACTGCAGCTTTTCAATACTTAAAAGGGATTTATAAAAAAGATAGAGAGCAACTTTTTGCTCAGGCAGATAATGACTATACAAGAGGGAATCTCCCCTCTTAAAAGAGCGGAGATTTAGATTACAGGTTAGGAGGAAATTCTTCATTTAGAGGGTGGTGAGGCACTGGAACAGGTTGCCCAGAGAAGTTGTGGATGCCCCATCCTGGGCAGGTCCTGTGCAACCTGATCTAGTGACTAGCATTCCTGCCCATAGCAAAGAGGTTGTAATTAGGTATCTTTAAGGTCCCTTCCAACCCAAGCTATTCTATGATTCTGTGATGCTATGATTTTAGTAATAAAATACAGTTTGCTTTAGAGTGCTCTGGGTGAAGTGAGGAACACTACCAGTTCCTGCAACATAGGCAACTTGACGTATTAGAGAAATATTTCTATATTGTGAATAGATGGCAAACTCTCTTTCAAAATCTTTCTCTTCTCCCCGTCTCTCAGGGTTTTTCATTTGAAAGAGAAAATTTGCAAATTATGAAGTGAAGAAAAGCTTTGCATCCACGGAAGTAGCAGATTTTCCTTTCTCTTATTGTAGACCTTATTTATACATGGTTTTATATGTAGATGTGGCATCTTTGATTTTCAGTTTATCAGAATTGTATAAAATGTGTTGATTTAGTGTCTCATGCTAAAAGAATATGCTATTCTAAAAATGAAATGGACAGAGGAAAACAGGAAATGTCAGGGAAAAAAGGAAAAATCTGTCTTTTATTTATTTATTTATATTTTTTTATTGTCCTCACGAAACATTTGTTAAATAGGGCCTTTTAAAGAAAAAATATGTCCAATGCAGGTACTATTTCTAGTTCCTTTTTCCAGAATAAATAGATAAATATGTGAATTGGTGATGCTTCTGTTAAGTGTAGAAAAGATCATATTGGATCTTCAGAGATTACTTAAAAGACAGATCATATGTTGTGAAATTGGAGCTGTAGGTAGACTTTTTTTTTTGTATATAAATTTTATAAACAAAAATCATTATATGGGAAGCACATATTTTTCCATTTCACTTGTAATTTTACCATACTTTTCTGAATACTCAGCTGTATCTTGTTTTCAAAAGTGTGATCAGCATCAGAACATAAATATTAAAGGGAGAAAAATCTCAAAAGTGACCAAGCATGACAGTGTAAACCAGTATCTCACACCCATATCCTGTGATCTTCTACTTAGAAATGAAAATCATGTGTACTATGCCTAAATTATAAACCCTTCTGGTGTCTATTTCTGAGTTGCATGGTTGATGACCAAACTATAAAAAATAAAAAAAAATGTGATACTTAACACTGCATTGTTTCCCAATTCAAAGCTAGCTTAATCAGTGGTTTAGTCTGAGAGGTGTTCCTTTTGTTTTGTTTGTTTGTATTGTTTGTTTGTTTTGTTTTGAGGCAAGCTCTCCAAACTGTAACCTGATTCTGTATCAATATTACATTCCTACATATTGAAATATACATAAAATTCCAACATTGAAGTTACAGTTAAATAGTAGATTATAATAGTAAAACATTATTGATTTAATAAGCTGTTTACTGCACAGTTCTATATTCCAGCAACATGTGCAGGAATACTATTTAGCTTCTTCTTTCAAAGGAGTTATTTTTACCTACTAATACTAATCTGTGGAACTGTGAGTTTAACTTTGCCATTGATTTTTCATTTTTATTTTTAATTCCTAAAATGCTTGCTTTCACATTCAAGATACTTTGAATAGCTATAATGTTGGGCTCAAACATTCTCAAATTTGTTATTTGGTAAATTAAATTCAAAGTGACTTCTTTATAAAAAGGATTTTAAAACCCACAAACTTTGCAAACATAAGCCCCATCACATCTTACGTTTTTGTTGGCATGGTTAATTTATGCTCATCTTATTGAAATGTCTTGAATTTTACACATTCTTTTAAGGATATTTAAATATCAATTTGCATTGTGTCAATGTCTCATTTGAACTTAATATTTAATTCAATATCACATACTGCTACATAAATGTAATGTTTCCAAAAGATGAGTAAAGACAGAGCTCTTTAGAAATTAATTATGGGATGTTATTTTATCTTCATTTAATAATTTTCCTAGTATAATTAGTAGATTAATTCTATTTTTACTCAAATCAGATTGCTTTCTGTTTTTAAATACTTTTTTTATTCTTATAGAAAAGTTTCATGAAAATATGTTAAATCAGTTAGAAAAAATTCTATCTTTGCCGCTGCAGAAAAGTATCCCTACAAAACTTCTTCATATCAAAAATGTTATTACATTTTCCACAGGCAATCATTAAAGAATTATAAAAATGAACAGTTTTTGCATTGTCTACCCTTAGTATAAGAAAACGTGGGAAAGAAAAATAACAGTTGCCAAAACATTGTTTTTAATTTTTCTTTTGTAGTTGATGTAAATTGAAAGAACAAAAATATTAAAGAAGACTTTACTTATCTTTATAGGAAAGTAAATAATTTATACTGTAATAAAATATTTCAGGTTCCCTTCAAAAAAAAAAAAAAAAGAAAAAAAAAAAAAGAAATATATTAGAAACAGATGTGACTCCTCTTTTTCTTGTTGCAATTCTTCCATTTTTTTCTTTTTTTCATTGTGGTGTGATTTGCCTCCTAAGCCAAAGTAGCAAAAAAGGAGCTGAGGTGTGGAGAAGAAGTCTGAACGGGGTTTTTGTCTCAGTATGTTGCTACTTTTTTTACTGAGTACTCTCAGTTTACATGAGAACATACAAAGTGCCTTATTCAAACAGAAATATTCTTTGTCCAGAACAGTACTTTCTATCTGGTAGGGACAATAGACAATGCTTCCATATATTCCTTTCATACTTCCTTGTCATCTACACTACGTGATTATGGATATTAAAAGATATGTCCCTACCTGTTCTCTTTAGCATCGATTTAGCAATTTGTCATAACTTTGTCTTATTCCTTTGTAAATCTTCTGATTGTATTTACCTCAACAGGTAATTTGTGGTAACAAATACCTGATGTTTGTTACAAACTGAAATAAATAAATAAGTAAATAAACAAAAAATTAATCATCCATTTAAAACTGACCTCCTCCATTGATATCTTTCTCCTTCTGCACAGTAATTATAATATTTGTTAAATAACAGTTCTATATTTATGTTATGCTTCACCCTCTTGACTTTGCAAACCTCCATCAAACCCAGACTCTGCCTTTTCCTCTCCAATGGAAAAAAAATGTAGTCTTTGGTTTCTCTTTATCTAGCTCTGATCTCTCATTTAATACGCTGTACCTTTTTTTTTTTTTTTGACTTGAGTTTATCTTAATGAAGGTTCAAAGAAGAGTGCTGCACAAAGCATTTACAATACAAGCATAACAAGATTTTGTATAATAACAGAATTAAACCATCTATGCTTTTCTTGCTACACCTTCTATTTGCAATGTGTTTGCTTGGCTTTTGTAAATACCACTTTGCATCTTTTAATTATTTCAGGGAGGAGTCAGTTTTCAGGAGTCCAGGGAGTAAGCGCAGTTTTGATTTTTCCTTAGAAATCTTATATGTATCTATGCTGAAGATTGTCATCTTTTTATGCATTCACTTGTGATGTGCTTGAAGACATTCTCACCAGCAACATGGTATTTGGATGCCCAACAAAGCTCAGTTCCATTGACCCCCCCAAACGTGAATGTCATCAGAAGAGATTGATCAAAACTATTCCTGTGGTGTAATGACCACACGGACACCAGGATATGTTTAGGGATCAATAACTTCCACAACTTTGCTGAGGACAGGCTCCCTTCTTATACCATTAGCTCTACAAGTGGTACTTTCCCACTAGCTATTCATTGGTTAACTTTGCCCAGCAACAGCAAACATTTAGCAACTTCCGTATCTTAACTTTTGGAGAACAAGCAGTTTGAGACAGCAAGGCATCTCATGAATCACCACTTCTTTGTTCCTTCTAACTTGTTTGCATTCCTCATGGCTTCATACTCCTGAGTCCAATGCTACCACCAACCCACCAACCACGGGGCTTGTCGACCCTCACGGCAATACTCCCACATCTTACCACTACAAACACTTGGGGAGTGCCTTGTGTCAGTTTTCTCCATCTTGAGCAGAGACTACTAAATACTTTCCTTTGCATCTTATACCTTAACTTATCTTATACCTTAACTGTTCTCAATCTGTAAAAGGGAGCTTTTCTCCAATCTTGAAGCAGTTCTGTTTCTCTAGTAACATCTGTTAGGGGTCAAAAAGTCAAGGGCTTTTAAAAGCCAAGTTATGACCACTGGGTTACCTTTGTCCACCAGCTGCTTAACAACTTTGCAGAGGCCCAGCAAGTCAGTGGGGCAGCCCTTCCCTTGGGAGAGTATGTGCTAGCTCTTTAGCTCTTTCCCACCAGATTGAGTTCACCTACGCATTCAGTGCTCTTTTTTTTAATTATTATTATTATTTTAATTTTTTTTTTTTAAATTATAGACCTTTTGAAGGGATGAAATCAGACTCGTTTGTCTTTAATTCCCAGGGTGCTCTCTACAGCTCTTTTGGCAGATTCAAGTTACTTTGACAACCTAGTAGTCCTCTGACATTGTGGGTTTTGCCATGTGTAGGATGCACACCTTGGGCAGGAGTTCACCAATTTCACATTTGAGTTCCTTCTGGATTCTTAAATGAATGCCATCTGGTCCCAGTATCTAACTTCTCTATTTGTTCTAGTTCATACATAATTCCTCTATGCTTATGTTAAACTGATGCAGGTGACATAACTGTAACATAGAATGTGGAAAATATAGAAATCTTACAACATTTTCAGTAGTGATGGTGGGAGGAAATATTCATGGAGCTTCTTTTTTATTATACTAGTTTTCTTGAGTTCCCTTTTTACACACATTTCATCAAATAGTGTTACTGATTCCCTAGATGGTTTTCTTCTCTTACATATTTAACTCTTTGCTACCACCTTAAAAAATATTTTAAAGTTGTTATCTTTATGCTGTCCATAAGACAGTAGTGTAACACTACATTCAATAAGCCTAGGTACTGCTGAACCAATAAATGAAGAAGTAAAATAATAATCTAGACAAGCTGTAAATAAAATGAGAGAATTGGAAGAGTCCAAAGTAATTTTAATTTAAAGAAATAGAAAGACTCTGATGTTTGTGTGAGATCAGTGAAATACTAAGATTCTTGAGTAATTATCGTATTATTATTAAAAGAAAAATATGCATTGATTTATAGTGACAGTACTCAGTCAAAAAAGGTGAAGCATAAGGAATAACAAACCTTTTACACAGCTGAATATTGCACTAATTTTAGGAAGGAATACTAAATGAACATTCATATTTTGACATGCTAAGACACATTTTCATTTCCTGAAGAAAAACTATTGTAATTTTTTTTTATTCATTTAGAAACAGTTTAGAGTTTTCGGTAGAACAGTGTATAATACAACTCTTTTAAAGTTTTTTCTACAGAATTTTATAGCATAGTTCAGGTTCATCAAGGCCCTGTAAGTCATGAAAAACAACTGAGCAAAACCAGAAAAGCAAAAATTTAGGAATGAGGAATGTGACAAAGAATGACGGCATATTAATAAATAAATATTAAAAAAGAAAAAAAAGGGAATTGAGAGAAAGAAAATAATAATTTATAAGTACATAAGGTTAATAAAAGATGTGGAGTTTATTTCTACTTCATTGCATCACTTCAGCCAGTATGTAATGTATATATAATGTATACGTTCCACTAATATGTACCTCTGTGACCTTAATCTGTGCTAAATATCTCTGTAATGAAAATACTATGAACAAGACATGATCATGTGAAATTTTTTTATATCTTTCATTTTAAATGATTGTTGTTTAAAAGATGATTACTTCCCCACTTAGAAAGAAAAATAAAATCAAATATGAGTATACCACCATAGTTGTACGCAGACTTGACATGTATTTTTCAATGTGCTCTGTCCCTAAGGCTGATAAAACTACTAGAGATTGTGGGTAGTTTGTTACAGGGACTTTCCTCTTTCCTTTAATCTATGTCACATTCTGAATTCTCAAAAATATCATAATAACTGGAATCTTAACTTTAAGGATTTCAGACTTCTATATATACAGATTATTCCTAGATATAGAGTCATTCTATCTGCATATTTCAATCTGTGTAGTCTATGTTATGCTATGGAAATAGTTCGGAAATTGTCATCTGCATAGAGGTCAGTATTTTCAAAAATGGACTAAACACACATGTGAGGGCTCAGTATTCATGAAAATGTTCTAAATATATGAATTACTGAAACTTCTGAACTATCTATATAGCCTTGCTTTATAGAAAGGTGTTTTTATCAAATAATGGGAGGCTTTAGGAGCCCTCCTTTGTCGCTATTTTATCAGTTTCCACGACCGGAAAATAACAGTCTCAACCTCTGTCTCTTTTGTACCTTTTGCCTAGCACAGCTCTCTGCGCAAACAGAAATGCCAAAAGCATTCAATACTCTAAAGTGAAACAATGTCATTAAGCTAAAAGCTGTTCTAGTACAATAGAAAATTCCTGTTGATTTCCAAGAAATTTGGGTCAAGTGAAGTAAGTTAACACTTGTAATAAAAACAGCAAGTACTTCAAAACTTGTGTATTACAAATCTTCCTTTAATGTGTAATCCTTATGTTAGACCAACTGGCTAGATAATGGTCTTCTTTTGCCTTATTAGTTTCTATCTATTCTATTTATATCTAGACCATCAGCAATATTTTAGTTCTTTTGAAGATAAAATGATTTCTCTTTTGAGAATAATAGAATGTTTTCTGACAACACATAAAGAAGTATAGTTTGTTTTTTTTTTTGTTATAATTTCCATTTCTCTTCAGCCTATTTTTCTTTTTCTTTTTTTCTTTTTTTTTTTTTTTTTTGCCTTTCAGTAGACACTTGAGTCAATGATCCTTACTGGTGTCAGTAACACTAATATATAGTTATACAAATTTTCCACATCTATTATGATTAATTTCATGTAGGGGGCTGGACTTCATTGACTGTCCTAAAGCCTTGCAAAATGCAGAGCAAATATTATCCAAAAGTCTTTTTTATTATTATTGTTTTAAGAAGTAAGGGAGGGAGAAAGAAGGAAAATGTAGCTGCATTTTTTAAATAATCCTATGCTCCTTCCATCCCATTAATTCTTTAAATTGTTTTCCCATTCATTTTTCCCATGACACATTCATCACTCTCAAAAAGCCAGAGTCCAAATGAACCAGATGTGCTGAATGTGCAAATAACTGAAAAATAGGTTTCCCTGGAAACCACATGAAAGCTTTCAGAAGAGCTACACCGCCTGCTCAGCTTGCTTTTTCCTTTTAGTGGTTCAGTAATAGCATATCAAGACACTTACACACCGATTGTCCCCTCCACTTACATGAGCAGGGGGTAACTACTTCAGGCAGGATTCAGACAAGAGAGACTCCATTTCGGTGTTTTTCACTGTTTTATTCTATGTAAATTTGTAACTCTTCTATCTGCATATAGATTGGGCAGGATGGGCATTTTTGCAGATGGTGTCTTACAACAGCTGGCTTTCACATTATCCCCTGGCAAATGCATGGTTAACTGTATATAATATCTACTAGAAGCACTAGAAGAACCACTCCAATTAGCACTCATTTATTTGGAATCCCTTCCCCGGAACTTAATGTCAATATTACAGAGTATTTTGAAATTCAGATGGGAGATGAATGACTACCCAGAAAATTTACCTACCATAATCTGCTAGCTCTTTTCCCACAGATTTTGTACAGTTTGCAGATGCCAGAGGTGCAGCCATAAAGGCAAGCCTCCTTTCTTTTTGACATCAACCTGCCTTTTCCTATGGTTCTCAGCAATTCATCTGCGCTGGTGTGGCCTCACCTCAAGTACTGTGTGCAGTTCTGGGCACCACAGTACAAGAAGGACATTAAACTGTTGGAGAGTGTCCAGAGGAGGGCAACAAAGATGGTGAAGGGCCTAGGGGAGAAGACATATGAGAAGCGGCTGAGGTCACTTGGCCTGTTCAGCCTGGAGAAGAGGAGGCTGAGGGGGGACCTCATCGCAGTCCACAGCTTCCTCGCAAAGGGGAGTGGAGAGGCAGCTGACATATTCTCTGTAATCACCAGTGACAGGACCCACGGGAACAGTGTTAAGCTGAGGCAGGGGAAGTTTAGGCTGGACATCAGGAAGAGGTTCTTGACCGAAAGGGTGGTTGCACACTGGAACAGGTTCCCCAGTGAAGTAGTCACTGCACCAAGCCTGTCTGAATTTAAGAAGAGATTAGACTGTGCACTTAGTCACATGGTCTAAACTTTTGGGCAGACCTGTGCGGTGCCAGGAGTTGGATTCATGATCCTTATGGGTCCCTTCCAACTCAGGATATTCTACGATTCTATGATTCTATGTGACTGAGGTGCCTTGGTGTAAAACACTTATAACTTCTAATACAGTGCCTCTGGTACAATTAAATTGCTGGAAGACTTTAGCATAACTTTGGCCTTTTGTGCTCCTGCACATAATATGAATTTGAGAGGAATAATAGAACCTCAGCAGACGTTCAACATTAAGTAGCTCTGTAATCAAGATCACTTTCCCTTAATAGGATGATCTTTTCTGACCTCACAAACCTTTTCTTTTATAGACCAAGAGCCTTGTAGTTTACTGAGAGAAATGTTGCTGTAACAATAAAGTTCAGTATGAATTTTTATCACATTGTGAAGCAATCACGACTTACTCTGAGAATGAACAGAGGAGACCCTTTGATGCATTGTTCCTGCTTTCATTCTTCATCTGATCAGGGAGAGGTGGAATAAATCACAATGCTTCCACCCAGACTAGAATACATTTCTGAAAGGAGAGCTGAGAGAAGTAGACTTATTAAAAATTTCAGTTGAAATGAATGCAGGGCAACAAATAACAGAAGTATCTTGGCCTGTTAATGAGAAGCTGTTATCTGGATTAGCATGTATTTGCTGTATTTCTAATTAGTTTTCATTGTATTAACATGCTAATGTTAATATGATACATTACTTTTAGTTGTGCAGGCATAAAGCCAATTTTTAGGAAAATGGACTTCTAGAGAACAAAACAAAGGAAGCAATGAATAACTAATTTACAAAAACTACTCAGCCAAATTTTAGAGCAGAAAGACAAAGTTTATAATCTTTTTTTTTTTTTTTCAATATGACCTTATAATTAAACAATGTATATATGACTAGCATTAGTAATAATCTCCTCTGGAAACTGGCTCCTAGTTTTTATTCTGATATTATTTCCAGTAGAAGTAAAGATTATACCTGGCTCTAACCTCAGTAGAGTTGCGTTCTTTGAATAATAACAAGATACAGAATATCTGACAGAGCTTAGCATGAATGAAACATGGAGACCCCACTCCTCCCTTTCCTTCAGAAGTATAAATGCATACAGAAATGTAATTTCTGAGGAGTAAGTTCTACTTCATCAAAATGTAGAGTACCTAGTTTAGTTGACAGTAGGAACATTGGTTGGACTTAGTGAACATTGTTATTGATTCATGAATATTCCAAGGGGATAGATTAATCTTTTGTGAACTGTACACTCTGATGAAAGTGCTGTTTAATATGCTAAAGTACCAAATTCATCTTCTCCTTGTAGAAACAGACTTTCTATAACAAAACCTTTTTGTAATAGCAATAAGGCATCTCTGTGGGGAATGTTTATCATGAAGTGTTTGCACTTGGAAATACTAGACATTTTGTCTTGTATTACAAAACTCCCTAAGGATATAAGTGTATAGAAATATCCAATATCTCCCATTCAAATTTATAGCTTAATTACTACTTAGAACATTCTGTCTACACATTTATGTAAGGTTAGATAAACAATATATTTATTGAACTTCATAGTCTGTGATATATTCTTTACTGTGTTTTGCATCTTCTGTCAGTATTTCCAAAATGAGGCAGGTGGCCCACCACGCATATGGTGGACAGATAGATAAAGAGACATATTTCAGTACAGGTAGTATCAGAAGTGTCAAAAGAACTTCTACAGGGAAATCTGCCTCGTATGAGGAAGTAATCTCAGACCTCTCTGAGGCAGGCCAGTGCTCTGTGGACTGGACAGACTTGCTAAGCTGCTCACAGTGCTCAGCTAATACATTGTCATAGGGCATAGAAGATCTGTTCCTCAATGTCCCCATATTTGATCCTCCCTGTCCCAAGTGTATGAGGTTCTTAAGACCCATTGTTTAGCTGAATGTTACTGATATGAAACATCATATTTATCTTGGTCCTGTGGCTTATTAATGCAGAGATTCTGTAAAAACAGTTGTGTTTTTGCAAACAAATACTTTGTTCCACAGGTTAGAGAGATTTGTGAGACCCTAGGGCTGCAAGTTGCAGAATTCTTGCATAAAACTTGGATAACTGTTAAACACAGCTGAATGGAGAACATCGTGTTAATGCCACGATCAATGCAATTTGATACTATTTCTTTTATGTTAATGATATCCAAAGTGTTATTAATCTGAATGGTTTTATTAGTGCATATATATTAGTGCATATTAGTGCATATATTTATTAGTGCATATATGCAATATATATGCATATTAGCATATATAAATATGCTGTTAATCTGCATAGTTTTACTAGTGAAATATCCATGAAGGATGCAGACATAAATTTGAATATTATTCTGTGAAAAGAATTGTGTTTCTAGTTTGCCAGATGGAAAATATACAATCATAAAATCATTGAGGTTGGAAAAGACCTCTAAGATTATCAAGTCCAACAGTTAACCTAGCACTGCCATATCTACCACTAAACCATGTCCCTAAGCACCACATCTAGACGTCTTTTAAATACCTTCAGGGGTGATGACTCAACCACATCCCTGGGCAGCCTGTTCCAATGTTTCACAACCCTTTCAGTGAAGAAATGTTTCCTAATATCCAGCCTAAACCTCTCCTGGTGCTACTTGAAGCCATTTCCTTTTGTCCTCGATATCCTTCTTGTCGACAGGGGCCCAAAACTGAACACAGTATTTGAGATTCGCCAGATCCAAGTATAGGGAGACAATCACTTCCGTAGTCCTGCTGACCACGCTATTTCTGATACAAGCTAGGATGCCGTTGGCCTTCTTGGCCACCTGAGTGCACTGCTGGCTCATAATCAGCTGGCTATCAAACAGTAAATACCACCAGGTCCCTTTCTGCTGCATAGCTTTCCAGACACTCTTCCCCCAGCCTGTAGCATTGCATGGGATTGTTTTGATCCAAGCACAGGACCTGACACTTAGCCTTGTTGAACCTCATACACTTGGCCTTGGCCCATCGATCCAGCCTATCCAGATCCCTCTGCAGACCCTTCCTACCCTCAAGCAGATCATCAGTCATGTCTAACATAGTGTCATCTGCAAACTTCATAAGGGTGGAATTGATATCCTCATTCAGATAATTAATAAAGATATTAAAGAGAACTGGACCCAATACTGGGCTCTGGGGTACATTACTTGTGACTGTCCACCAACTGGATTTAACTCAAGTCACCACAACTTCCACAGCCGCCCAGACAAACCTACATCCATACAGTCTGTAAGTAGCCAGTTTTTTCATGAGAATGTTGTGGGAAAGTATCAAAAGCTTTACTAGAGCTTAGAAAACATCCACAGCCTTTCTGTTATCCACTGACTACTGAAAACAAGTAATAGTTTCTTTAGAATCTCAAAATATTCCGTGATTCTCAATGGAAACTGTCTTTCAAACGCTGAAGTAGGTAACAGAAAAATGTACATCTTAAAAAAAAAATAAAAAAATAAAAAATAAAAAAATAAAAGGATCCAGGGTTCACTTAACCTCACCTCAATCTACAAAAAGATTTTGAAGACAATCCCCTGGGATTTGTTCTGGTTTAAGAAGAGAAGACAGCACTAAGGGCAGACTTTGTTCCTGTCTAATGAGAGCATCTAGTGAATTTAGACAAACTCTTCTCAGAGATGCACAAAGAGAACAGAAGAAACAGTGGATACATGATGGCATACAGGAAACTCTAATTAGTTTGTTTGTTTGTTTGTTTGTTTCTATCTTTCTAACAAACACTGCTTAATTTCTTGATCACATTAATCAGATTTTAGAAGAGGTTTTCCAGAGATTCTCTGAAATTTTCATCCCTATAGATAGTCAAAACTTAACAAGCAACCTGTGCAACATGCTCTAAGCTGGCCCTGCAAATTCTTCCAGAAGATCAGCAGAGTCCCCTTGTAAACTAAATCATTGTATGATTCTGTGATTCTATGATTTCCACAGGATATAGTAAAGTTCAGGCTTGAAAACAAGTAAGCAAGCAGGTAAGCAAACAAGAAAAAGAACAAGTCTTCAGAGATTCACTGTGATATTATATATCAGGTCTTGAACATTGAATTCATTCCTTAACCAGACCCCTTGACAGACAAACTATCTCCCACACTCTACAGTGTTTCTGTAGCTACCTACTTTTCCAGTCTATAGATCAACCCTTAGTTTCTTTGGACAGCAGTTTCTGGGACTGACACAACCAACATAGGTCTTCAGTATCACAGTGAGAAGGCAGGGGAAATCCAGATATTTTTGAGATCTAAGTCCCAGTCCATAATGATAACCTGTGAGCTGAAATAGTAGTAGGTAGGTAGACAGACAGATAGATAGACAGACAGATAGACAAAAAATAGATAGATAAAAAAAAAAACTCTGAAAAGTTCAAACTTATTTTTATCAAATGGGTGTTACCCTTATTTGAAAAGTGCATTTGAAATCTCAAAAGACATTTTTCTGTTACTTTGATGAAGAGACCTATAGAAGAAACCATTCATTTTAGGTATTTATTTAACTTACTAAATAAGAATCCTTTAGAGTAAAAAATGATTAAATTAAATCAGTGTAGAAGTAACCTCATATCTAAATGAAAACTGATTATTAGAATAAGAAAGCGAAAGAAGAAAGAGAAAGAAGGCAGGGGCAGGGGCAGG